>NC_052109.1:4956503-4968090 GCF_012273895.1 Zerene cesonia
CCTCTGAAATTTGGTAAGCATATTGGGTAGGTCTCATGAGATCATAAACCAGAACAAAGTCTAATGATCCGAATGGAAGTACATTTAAGCTGAAAGTCTTTGCATGAAAATTAATTTAGTATCCAAGTTAAATCTGAATTACGTGCTACATTTGTATAAACGTCTATCTGTACCACAAAAATATACACATTACGTTAACTATATTATGTCCAATTTATTTTTAATAATATTCATTGAGCATCGGAACATAAATAAAACTCCTTGGATTTTTATTGTCGCCAGATCCACGGCAATGGAGCGAAGCAGCTGTGGCAGCTTGGCTGCGATGGGCAGCGCGCGAATTCTCCCTGGAAGGCGTAGCACTGCAACAGTTTGCGCGCGCGCAGGGGAAAGACATCTGTGCCATGGGCCGGGAGGAATTTGTGGCCCGTGCGCCTGCCTTCATGGGCGACATCCTGTGGGAACACTTAGAAATACTTCAAAAAGGTAATTCGAGAACGTTTTTAGGTTCTAAAGTAATCGTACTGAAAGGATATACGGATATTTTAGGTTCTGTAGGTCAAGTCTTTGTGGGCTTCTATAACCATTGGAAATACTTTCATTATATTATTAAAAATTAAAATAATGATCATTGTAAATGTAAATAAATTCAAATCTTTAGTTGATTTATAAGAGTTTAATGATAAATTATTATGTTTAAATTTTGTTACAGATGTAGAAAAAGAGCGATCACTGCTAGCGAATGTGCCGCCAAATATGTACGAGAGCAACGTGTGCTTGCCCGAGCTGCCGGACTACCTCCCCCCGCCAGCGCACCACTACAATAACAACAATAACACAGGTAAGTTACTTTCCTCCCAACTGAATGCTATTTTCAACAATGAAGGTAAGTCAGATTAATGAAACGAGAGTATGTTTTCTATAAAATAGTGCTATAGATGTGTGTATTAAAAAACAAAAGTGTACGTTTTAAATTTAAATATTGGTCGTTTTAAAATGTTAATATTTTAAAATCAGGTATAAAAAACGGTATGTCCTAATCATAAATTATAAAATTGATCACCGCTAAATCATCGTATGTTGAGATCTTACATCTGTTATACATTCTCACGGCGTTCGTTAGCATTTTTAAATTACTTTAACATGCCATAATCCTCAAGCCCACAATCTTGCTTGTAGCTATCTACTCATAAAGATAGGCGGCCCTTATCTACGGCGATAAAGTTACTCTCATTAAACTACCATTCACGATAACCCAACAATTATTAACTAGTTACGACCCTTAACTAACGATAAAGCGTTTATTTACTACGTTTAGTAATTATATCTTTTGACAACCTTTCTTTAAGAAACGCTTACAGTTATCGCAGTCGTATTTTAGTTAGCATACACACTGTACAATCCACATCAATAACTCACAATGTATTCACCTCTTTTAGGACTGATTTGTAGTATTCATGCATTTCTTATTTTATTTATCGCCTAACTGCTTCGGGGAAGAAGCTCCATTCATATTATATCAGATGAATATAAGAACTAATTAATCAAAGTTTTACAATCGCAGGGGTTGGCTGCGCAATCTCACGTATAAAAGCTCATTTCCACTAGATATAAAACGGCGTTTATTGCCTACTAAATCATAGAAGCGGGATGTTTTGACTGGAAGCCGCGAACGCGTTCTGCTACTGAAATAATAAATTAACTAAGAGACAAGGGGCCTCTTGGTCGTCGTTAACACGGGTGGTCTACCGACGCGGCTGTCGGCTGTTGGACACCTATTAGACTGCCGGTTCAACGTGCTGATTTTACTCTCACGTAATTTACATGTGCATAATTAATCCGGGCTGTGTTCCTAATATCGCCGACCCTGTTACGAAAATACTATGAAATACAATATCTTTTACAGTAATTTTTTGTTAAATATAGCAATTCGAATATAAATTCTCATATACAAAAGACGCTATCGAGGCAAAATTTCGAAGTCTAATTAATTATATATAAAATGTAACAAGCGTGACATTTTTGCATAACATGTCATTTTGTATTACGCCGTATAAACACAACCTTAGAAAATGTAGAATACATCATTAATATCACATCGAGTATGAGGTTCCAGTCGGCTGGGCGGTGCCGCAACCGGCGACCTTGGCGCCGATTTTCCGCTCTCTTTCAGGCCGCGAGGCCTGATCGTCTTGTCGTGTGTCATCTTTCCAGTTTTCATAATACTAAAATTACACGTGCGTATCATTATAATAACTTGTTTAGTATGCCCATCGTTTTAAAGAGAATGTGTGACGTGACGATATCGATAGGACTCATTAAACTGTGATTGCGCTTTTTCATGTTTTCATACGCGAGAATAATGTTTTGAAGTTGACAGATATAAAATTATATTAAATTCGTTGCACGTGGACATCACAAAACCATGACCGTCAGTGACATAATATTTTAAAATATTGTCTCGTTATTGCTATGGTGATGTAAGATCAAAAGTTTCTTTGATGTTGAATATTTATTTGAGAACATAAGAATCATGTTTGCGACAACTTCTTAGATGTATGGTGGGAATTATGTGTTCATTATCAGCTGATTAATTATATAATTGTTATTTTATTTATTTTTGTCATGTTTTAACGAACGAACGTTTTAATAAAAGAATATAAATTCTTCTACGAATTAACTCTTCAGAAGTTAATGTTATAGATGAATCAATCTGAACAGATTCATGTTAATCGTAAAAGTCCTGTAATTAAGTACTCCACTTCTAATCTGCGATTTGGTTTAACATCTGAGTTCTCGCAATTACCTATGTTTGACATCTTTATACTTATCATTGTCGATATTTCAGCATATGTTATTATCGCTACAGTTTTTGCGAAGTGTATGGCATTGAAGGCTTAATTAGTATCGTTCATTGTACGAAAGGTGCACCCCTACCAACCGCCTTCGCTGCCTCGATTGTCAGCAAGAGCCAGTCTTCAACCACAGCGAGGCCGCGCTGTTCTTCTTCTTAGCATTCGTGTCTTCTTTATCTGTTCATTACAAATTTGTAATTTATTACAGCAACGATAACATTGATTTTTCTTATTAGAAATTATTTTCAAACTAATTTTATTTGCCGGCAAACGTAAGTATAGCACGTTTGTTCACTTGTGGTTGAATATTCTTTTTAATTTTTTCTCATTTGTGTTATCGAAGTATAGGCGAAACGGTGGTCGAGCAATCGGCTGAGTGTGAAGTGCTAGTGATAAATATGGCCAAATTGGATTCTGGTTAAGATATGTTTTTGCACCCAAGTTCCCGATCCAGGGACTCCAACGAGCTGGACCCTCTCTTGGTATGGCGTGGTGAGTATTCTATTTACAAAATTTACGTAAATCCAATAATGCGGTTACGTAAATTTATTTTGCTATCTTTAAACAATATGCCCCTCATGCATCATAACAAAAAATAGACAAACTGCATTAAGAAACTTTGTCTTTCAATTCGTGGAACGGTACACTATATGTCATGAAATATGTGTTTGAAAGGTGAAGATATGCTAAATATACGGCCTGCACCATCTACTGAAATATTCCTATGACTGCAAACATCGTCCTTGCAGCAACTCGAGCGTTAAAAAATAATGCAACTGGGCCGACAGCGCGAAGGTTAATATACAAAAAGGTATATTACAAATTTAGCAATAGTACACATAAGGATTGGTATATATGTGTGCAATGTTCGAGGCATCCGCGCTGTCGCAAGTAGCGCGCACAGCAAGGCGCAGGCACATCCTCGCGTTGCGCACTAGCTGGCTAATCGCCGGACGTGCGCTTCGGAACCGCTCGCAAGTTGCAACACACCACACTCTGCAGAACACCTAACGGCCTGAAAATTCATGGCCACTTCATATCAACGATTAATTATAAAAAATTAAACAAATTTACATATTTTAATGGAGGACACCCCAACTGTGTAATACTGAAGTCATATATTTTATAGAACTTTAAGTAAGCAATGTATGAGCTTACAACAAATGCGTAAAAAGTAACCGTAATTATTAACCATCTATTGGCGTGCTTGATATAAAACGGACACTACATTTTTGGGTATTTACAATCTGCAGTCCAATCAATATTAAATTAAGTTCATCACATTCTGATTGCATTTGCGATGCATGAGTCAGTAGCACGTTGACCAATCGAGGTAAATTATTTCCATAAAGTAATGCAGTTAGGAGTTAGGTAATAAGTACGACGCCTTGTGCCCTTTTAGCGAACGATATATCAGTCAGCTCCGCCCAGAATTGGCACTGTTCAATTATATAACACCAAAACGGTCAGTTATATTTTTTACATCAGCAATTAAATAAAAAATGAAGCAAGGTCGCTGTGTCTTGGTCCACATACAAACTTGAGCAGGGTTGAAAAAGTTAAGATATTAATTCGATTTTTGCAAGCTACAGCTTGGTTTGATTAAATTTACATTTGCCTTAATCTGCCGGATTGGATTTATATCAAAAACTGTTAATATACATTTATTTAGTTTGAATAGAAATTAATAGGTAGGTACTAAATAAATATTCTAAAATAAATTTATACAAAAATTTTAATTCATAAAAATATATGTACGTTTCTTACGAAAATCACAATAGTATCAAAGCATAAAGCATCACGTGCCAGTAATATGAGACGTTATATCATTTACATGACATTAGACATCAATCCTCATGAAGTGTCGATAGAGAAAATATTGAGCTTTCTTCAATATCAATAAAAAGATACGTGTCACTTGAAGCAGCCACATCCGGGAACCATTGTACCTCAATTGGCTTCCGGTGCAACCCGATACACTCCTGCGCACGTGCGGACCTTTTCAAATTTCGAATTACGTAAAACGGCACAATGGACGAATTAGAACAGAAAACCGATTAAATACAGACAAAGAAACTAATTGTATTTAAATCTCAGTTTAAAATTTAGTCACTAGGAAAGGCTTTTATGCGTAGTCATAATTAAAGTAAGATGATCTTAGGTAGGTCATCAAATAATCCTAGTTTACCGTATTAAATCAGCATCAAATATCAGACAGGCACTAAAATATTTGTTAGATGTCAATATTCATAATGCTTCAGCAACTTAGTTGCTAACATGGTTATTAGAAATTATTCTTGAACTTAATAATTATATAAAACCAAGAAACAAATTTGGAATACATATTTAGTTTTCTGATACTCCACCCCTTCGCAATTTCTATACATAATAAAATTGTCAAGATACCATAATATTTTCAAAACCAAGTTCAATTGAACATATATCCAATAAAAGAACATATAAAATCATTGTATAACAATAAGCAGATTTTATGCCATAAAATATAATACGCTCTTAAAGACCCAGGTAAGGAGTAAAGGCCAGCCCTTAAGGGTTGGCAAACGAAAAGAGCAAGGGTGCTTCTGTGTATTTATAGTGTTCGCCACCGAGGGCTCTTCAATGAGCCCCTAACAAGAGCCCTCGCCGAGTGCCCGTACAATCAGCGTCTTTTTATACTCAGGTGATTTCTATTTCAGGTGGCCTTGATTCGATTTATAAACTGATTGTTGATAAATGAAAGAATTCAAATAAAGGATAAGGGGTCAGACGAGTCACAAAAGCGCTTAATATTCAAAAAAAGATCCTTATCGCCGATATTTTATTCTCATTTAAATTAAATGTTTAGGTGCGATAGCATTTCATGGATCAATAAAATTTTATTCCCTTTTTAATAACTTTCAACTGTCGAACCGTAAAAGTTAACTAATCGAAAACTTATCTATACGTTTTATATGAGCCATTCAGATTACATCATTTTATTGTTATGTTAAATTGCGGACTATTTAAGTAGAAAAACATTAATATAATTATATTAAATAAATAGAACAATGGAATGTCAGTGTGTTTCGTAGAACTCTGCAAATAAATACAGAGGGAACGATAACGACTTATCGGTACCACAGTTAACGCAGTATTTTTCAGTCGAACGAGTATGTTCGCCGTTTTGTATGCAAATGAATGCGTTTGGAGACAGCTTGTTACATTCGTTGCAAACTTGAATACCTACTAGTATTATACATGCAAACATAAACAGATCGTCATTTTGGTTAAGGAGGGATTTGCTTATATTAATATCTTAATTACCTGCACCCAAGAAGCTTTAATTAAACCTCGAATATTTCAGCTTTAACAGGTACGAGCGAATTAAATTTCTAATCCGCATTAAAGTATTGACTTGATCTTTTCCTTGAAATTTAAGAAGCGTTCTTTGTTCGCGAATTACGCAGGTGTTTCAGCTTGCACCTCAATACATTTTTCGTACATCCAAATAAGTGTGGGAATTATGTCGGATGAAAGAGTTTACGTGAATTTCGAGCCCTCAGGTCGGGTGATGGATCTGCAATATTAGTGTCGGGTTACAACGCGGCTTCAGGCGCCGACAAAGCTTAGCGGCAGCTGATTGATCTACCGTATTCAATTAATTGCGTTATTTGCAATGTTCTGCTCTCATTTAAGGAAACCCTAGCAAAACAAATACCTACTATTTTGTATTTAGGTATATTACAATCCGTATTTATTTAAAACGGATACTAATTAAATTTCATAATAGCATTAAATAGCTGAACCATAGCGTTTCAATCGTCATTTCCATATAACCATGGATTAAATGACGATGTTAATTTCAAGAAATTATTAGCTAATGGCTATGGCCGAGGATTGCTATAATTACGCTCTTTCATGAACTTTGTGAGTTCAATGGGTTCATACTGAATTGTTCGGATTACTTAAATGTGAAACAATATAAATGTCCTATCTTATCTGCACGAGGCAGGGGCGGACGGCGTGGGCGGTTGTCCTTCATGAAACCATGTGATATCACTGTCACAACAATGTCGAGACTTCAACATGGGTTACTACTGATATTTATCAACTATTTTGTCACAAAGTTTAACTTACGATAAAGCTTGTTAAACAAGAATAGAATCGTAGATTATACGTTGTCGTGAAAAAACAATGAACATAAATAGACATTTGCTTTGTTGTTTTTCTGATATCTGTCCAAATGTTATCGATTTTTATCGTAAATCATTTGTAAAATTTAATAAATACTAGCATAAATAAATTGTTATTATTAAATATAGCTCCATCTATATTATCAATTTTAAGATGTCACTTATTTGCATATTGAAAAATAATATACACTCATAAAGAATATATTAAAATCATAACGTTCCCGGAATTTTTAATTGAAACTATAAATGTCGTAGACCATCTCGTCACATTATAGAGGTCGAGAGGAATAAATAATTGGTACCGGAAGTGACGTCCCGAGCGCGTCCTAATTTAAAATGCAGGCCGTCTACCGCTCTGTTAAACTTTTGCTGTTTCTGTGTAAAAACGTCCAACAACTTATGATTATTTTAATGTCACTTAATAGCTCAAATTAGGGAACAATAAATTTTGTAATTATATGTCGAAGCAAAACTGAAGATATACCAATTTAAATCCTTGAAAAGACATTTCAATATAAAAACTCGAAAAGACATAAAAATTGAATTTCAAATGAACTGAATCAATTTTGTTTTGACTAGAACGGATGTGCTCTTTTTAATTAAAACAAAGGTCACGTAAAAAGTCGAGCTGTTAATAAGGCATTGATGATTAGCATACAGTTAAGTTAATGAAAACAAACAGATATATTTTAAATTATTGTATTCCATGAAATACTATAATTTTTAGCTTAAAATTATTTATCTGTTTAGTTTCATTAGAACTTTAAGATAGAACTAAAATAAAAATATTTAGTTACTAATATCTATTTATTTATAATAAACGCCATATGCATCAAATGTCCTGCTTTTATGTAATTTTTTTTTATTCTGTATTCAAAAAACAGTTTTGTAATAAATATAATAATAATAATAAAATGAAATAAATACACAACTGCTTCATTTGTCAGAAACAATTCATTTGCTGTGCCAAAAATTAATTAAAAAAAACGCCACGCTCCGCTCTACAGATTTATGTAGAGTTTATTTTTTCAACATTTTATCTAAAAAAGATTGTTTATCTGTGACTTCCGTCGCCTCCCCGCTCGATACGCTCACTAGCTCTTTATTGTTTACACTTAATATAATTCAAAGCATGGAATTCTTCGGTAAATTGTATTTTTAAATTTAAACGCTAAAGGAATGACTACGAGCTTACTTTGTGCGCGGCGATCGACCGACGTTATTTCAATATTACTACGCCATTTGCGATCGATATTACGTTTATGCCATACTTAATTTAACCTTTTTTGTTACCGACTACGCATGTTCCTAGTAAGTCATTAATGAATAGATGAATTTTTGCAGTGTGTTTTATACGCAAGTAACGTGGTACAGTGTGGAGAGTTTTGCATATTATGACAATATACGTAATACAGCAACCGAAGCATGAGTGCCAATATAAGTCCCCTTATGACTTGTACTAATATTATAATAATTAATGGTGATGGTAACTCTTTTTCTATGAACACTATTTTATTCATATGAAAACATTGTCAAGATTATTTTTGCATTGACACTAATCTATCAGATGGTTTTATTTCCTTTAAAAACAGCAAGTGCATCCCGAAGCCAATATCCCGCGTATGTTTATTTCCGCAGTACGTTTATTGAGGTATAGAAAAGTAATTTCCCTTGTCATTTCCACCGCTCGCCTCCCTCACTAATTGAATCTTGACTTCGTTCTAGCACTCTGTTTTCACAAAACTTGCACTCACTGTTTAATCAAGTTATGTTAATTTCATTTTAAAACCTTTAAAACGCAAAGTTTCTGCACTGACAATGTTTCAGGAAATTTCATTTCGGTTGGCAAAAAAGTAATATTTTATGATTATCGTTAGGTACTCGTATATGAATTCAAAAAATATTCATAAATCTAATAATCATTACACCCACTCATCAATCACTATATACCATGCAGTACATAATTATGCAACATAAGTACGTCTAATAAAAAAATCGTATCTTCCGACGTCGAAATCGCTTCCTCCCGTAGACAATAGCCCTCTATATCCGGCAGCACACGTGCTCAGGTGCCTATTATCCCGACCGTTCCCTTGTCCCTGCTTTTGTGACCTTAAAGATCCACCCCTAGTAACTTGACCCGATTTCGGCAGTACCGCCTCTAACGTGTACCCTCCCATCGCATTCGTGAATATAACGATATCAGATATATTACACATCTGTCCCGAATCTGCGAATACAAACATCCTGTAGCGAATCATCTCACAATAAAATTTATACGCACTTCTTATTCTACAAACTCATCAAGCGTGCCATAATTGCAAAACGCATGGAGATTACATGTGGTAGAGATGCTCATTATTTTCAATTCCTCGTAGTGCAAATGGCTAAAGATTTTTTAGCTTGAGTAGTTCCCAAGTCGTCACCGCCTCAAACAATAGATACTCACTCAAGGTCAAACGCGTCAAAAGTCATAATCATTACACGTAATTGCACCTTATTTCGCCATTGACAAGATACACGTCAACAATTTTAGGTTCAAAAATACATTTCAAATACTTTGATTGCAGTCGTTGTGAATAAATCATAATAAGTGGACGACAAAATAGAATTATTTAAAACATATCTCTTAGAAGAGTTATAAAAGAATGTAGAACAGACCAAAATTTCTTATTATATTATAAATGATATGTATGTATATAGGTACCTTCAGTAAATTCTTTTAATTCCAATCATGTTGTGTATGTTTACTAATTAGCGTTATTTTCCTTAAATGATAAGGTACAGGAAAAATGCCGCACGCATGAAACATTTACATACATTATGTAAGCATAACTAGATTGTACAGCTTCACTTGCCCATACGTACTTTAATTAAGACGTGACTGTAAATAAGACGGTTTTGAGAGGTATGCTAATTTTCATAATACTTTGTCGATTAGCAAAAAAAATCAACGGTCGCGCAACAGTTGGTGTCCGTAGCAGGTGGCATGACAGGTCGCAACGCACACTTCTCAGTGCTCTTAGTCGTTCGGCCGTGTTCGGGTATCTTCGGCGCGCTCGGTTCATATTTTCCGCGGCCGCCCTCTCTAGATCCGCCCGAGGCAGAAAGCTCAGTTGCCTGTTAAGCGCAAAGCAGTGCGGTGCTGTCGGGAACGAATTAGTGCAGCGCGTATAACTTAACGACACCACTTAGAATATTAGTGGCCACTTTAATTTGAACATAAAAATATTAACTTCGATAAATATTGTTTAACTTTTTATATTATTTTATAAATAGTGTTGTTGTAAACGGAAATATTAATAAGTGCGCGTTTATGAAGTACTGACAGTGTATAAAGGCGGTCTGCAGCCGCCATGCTCCTAGTAGAGCCGCGCGAAGCCGCCGGGCCTCCCTGCGCGGCGCCGATCCATCTCCCCATGTCCACTCTCACAAAACTGAACTTCACCACAGACTATAGTGTTAAAGTGAAACCATATGAGAACACTGAAACGGACAATAGACTCAACTACGAGCAGGCGTTAAACGCGAGATTAAGTTACGAACAATCAGTGAACAGTTCAAATAAATTGCAGTATGACCACAACAGGCTTGCATTTGATCCTACGGTGGAAAACATTTGCACTGACCCGTCCTACATATTACCTGCAGGTTTGCTTTCTCATTTACTATTTTAATTTTAGATTAGCTTAGACTCGCGCTTACCTATTACACCTTCGGAACAATATTTCTTTATAGAAATAGCGTTACATTAAGGCTCTTTTTTTAGTTAGGAATCAAATTCATTATACTCTATGTATTTATCTAGTTAACACTATTTTATTTAGGTATTATAAAATGAAAATCTGTTTGCAATTCTTTAAAATTCAACTCATTCATTTATTCATTGATTCAATCTTTCACTGTAACGTTTTAAACGATATACATGTACATAAATATTATTTTAATATTAAATATTTATGACAATCTTTGTTTAAAAAGTGGCTTTAGCCAATCATTGATTTATACATTTACCAACATTAAATTCATCAAAGTTCTCCTAATTTTATTATGAGTGTCTGTCTTGTATGAGAGACGTACAAGGCGCCACCTTTCTACAAATATCATGCAATTAGTAGTTGTAAGCACAGAGCGCCGAGCTTTTAATGATATCATTCAAGTATCAGGCGAGATTCATTGAGAGCTGTGGCCGGAAGTACTCTCGCCGCCATGTTGGATCCGGCGCGGGCGCACCTCGCCGAACTTCCGCCGCGTGACGCGCATAAAAAGCTCCAACACTATTGTCACATAAGTTACATTTGCATACATAGATTACGTGAAAATAATGTGAACACTTCATCTACATAGCATTATCGCTAAAACAATGTGTACTATAATATATAATTTATTTGTACAATAGATTTATGCTTCCTATTTGCTACGCCGATAAATTACCTCGCTATCAGTTTAAATATTAATAACACAAGTTTTCAAATACTTTTAAATTTTATATTATGTCAGGCAATATTTTTAAATATAAATATTATACTTTTAGCACTAGAATTTTCATTTGTTGTGTAG
>NC_052109.1:4969090-5013193 GCF_012273895.1 Zerene cesonia
GTTTTAAACAACTTCACAGAAATTCAGCTTGTTGGGACTTTATGTAACTTCGAATGTCTAAATTGACCGGACTGAACTAGGTAAGAGATCATGTAATTTTTATGTATTGCGGATTGCGCAATTGAAATGTGCATCACGTTTCTAAATATAAATATGCACGTCGTTATAATAATCGCGACTTGTCTACAAACAAAATATGATACGAGTGCATGGCTTAATAATATAGGTGTCTAACGGTCCAGGTCGATCACCTTAAAGTAATCATTTCCTTCCTTTTACAGAAACAAATCTCATTCGATCAACTTGACGTGAGCGAAATGGCAAATTAGTTTGTTTGTAATCCGACTATCAAATAACCTAGCACCATAAAAGTATTGTTTGACGGAGCATAGACCCCATAAATATTATATTTTTTACGTAACTGTAGCTAGATCTGTCTGAATAATTCCATAAGCATCAATAAAACAGTAAAAATATAATAGGATACTTATTAAATATTGTGAGCTATAAATTTTAACCAGTGCACTGTTGAAATAGATCTAAATATTAATTATATTAAATTTTATAAAAATGTGTATTCTTTATCCCACGGTGATAGTAACGGTTAATTTGCCACTATAAAAGAAGGCCAAATCTTATTCTATAATTTCTCACGCTACTCAAAATTACAAATTTAATAGCAATAAAAAGCCAGTCCGAATAAATATCAATGAAATTATATCATTAGAGAAACGAGTTGCGACACTGTGACACCATTAGAATTTATTCCATTTTCTATGTATTTTATTTTATTAAACATTGAAAGCTTATAATACTAACTATATATATACTCTTTTGAAAAAAATTTATCGCAGGTAAACACATTATGTGTTATTTTATGCCCTTGTAACTATATCAACATTCAAATAAATAAGAATTATAATTTTAATGGCAAATACACCTATAAATACCTTAAACAATTATAACACCTTTTCTATTAGCTTAACGATAACCTTTGTAGAGTGAATATATTATTTATAAATTTCATAATCCTTAGTGATAATTAGCGAGTGGTATATATATATTGGATATACATTAATCCGAATAATTTCCAGCTATATCATTAGGAGCTTTATAAGGAACAAAGTCACGTTAGGCACCTGTCTAATGCAGCTGTTGTGTAGATGACCTGCGAGACAGTAGAATGACTTTGACCTCGATGCTTAGATAACCTTTATTACGTACAATAACGTTAACAAGTCAATATGTTAGAAATCGGCCGTATATTCAGGGTTTCGGTTATTATAAGTATAAAGTTGACTTGTGTCATGCAATATCTGAATGAACCTCATCTCTAAATTACGATATGTCATGTTCTTTTATATATATCTTATAATTAAACATACGTTGGTGTCACTATTTTCATATTCCAATATTGACACTCGTGACGTCACATGTGTTGACGTCACAACACCCATTCATATCCACTTCCGTCAGCCGCAGCACACCAGACTAACTTTGGATTCGCTTTCCTGTGCAACTCGCAGCAATAGCTATTTTTTCTAAGAAACTGCGCACGTCTTCGGATAGAAATAATTTCTCACAAACGCCATTCATATATGGAACGGAAAAGCTTTTTGCTGCTAGAGTTACTTAATGCGTTTGGAAGTATTAATGAAAGCTCTACCATCGGTTCACTAGTAATATAATAAAATTAATTATAATAGCTTCGATGAGTATAAATATGTTTTTTTTTTTATTGGATTATTTTTTAAGATCCTAGAAAAGCTATATTCGGCATTAAATTGGCAATAAAAAGAGAATTACGTCATAACGTGTCACGTACGGCCATTGATGCACCCGCGCCACTTCCGCCGGCCGAAGCGCCACTACATCCTGTCTCCGGCTTAACACACAAGACGCATGGTTCCTTTTTTTAATATATTAACTTAATGCACGCTTTATACTAGGGACAGGAGGTTACATTAGACTCAAGCTAATTTACACTTATATGTATTATTAAATATGTGCTTAAATGGTATTAATGTTACTCGTCGAGGTTTCGTAATGTTAATTTAACATTTGTAGTAATTATATAGTGGCATAATACAAAGATTAAAAGTTTGGTCCGAATAAAGCAACATCCGTTCTTACACGTCGTTTTCAGCTTTCAATACTGTCAGCATATGTTTTATGGCGGGCTAAAGTTTTATGGGTTCCCTATGTCATAAGCTGCACGGTCAGCAGGTCTCCCCCAAGCGCGGTGTTTTTGTAACGTTCGCCGCGCGCGCAGGTGGCGGTGCACCTGCCAAACTAACGATTAGACTCTACATGGCATATAGCACTATTTCGTTATTTGCGTGTGAAATTACCTTTTCTATATTTTATCTGAATGTACATTATATTTTTCCAATTGCATATTTCATTACAAAATGATAAATAGCAATTTATTCCAAACATGTTTTTAGTTTTAATTAAATTTTAAATTTATATTTATATTATATTGATTACATATTTGTTTAAAAATTATAATCAACTGCAGTGTAAAGTTTTATTCCAAACAACTTTTTCTATCCACAGTTTTATTCGCGTAACAGATATAAAAGTTTATTTAATAAATTATATTTTATGCACTAAAACAAGCATGACATCGGTAAATTTATATCAGGGGCGAGATATTTTATTCAGTAAATCGGTATCACCATCTGCCGCCCGCGGCCTGTGTTTATTAATTGATGCAAACATTATGTTCCACCGGATATTATTGTAAGCCCGATATTATTTTTATATCAAAAACTTAACTTTTATACACATCGGTGTGCAGTGACGAAAAACGTTTAATTATATGCACAAGCGTGCCATACGGCGTTTTATTGGTAATAAATATCGGTGGATCTGGTGTTATGTGATTTCGGTAGATCATGTATGTCCAGGATATAACTCCCTCTAATTATAAACCTAATATTTTGTGCACGTACTGACTAAACGAAATCGTAATTTTATGCGTGGACAACCACGTTTGTTTAAGGAAAATGTGTTTTGAAGAATAGTATTATTATAATTGGCTTGATATGCATCGGTTAATTTATTTTAAAACTTGTTAATAATTGACCTACATACGCATAAAACTTACAAAAAATAAATATGACACAAAATTTGCTTGGTAAAAATAATAATTAGGTATGATAGAAACGAGAATATGACAAAGAATAGCATCCGCTGGACATTAATATATTTAACATTTCCTGTCGAATGATGCTCCAATTTTTGAATTTGATTTAAACTCTATGCGATGACAGCAATTTCCTTTTATTTTCAACGTTATTGTAGATTTTTCGCGGTTTATTTTTCATATTTTTGCAATTTAGGCTACATTCTCGTCACTCGACAAATTATTTCCAAATTCATTGTGACGTTTTTTTTTTCATTTTGGCACTTGCAAAAGGCCATTTACATTAATGTAATGTGTGTTTTATTTTACTTTAACTAAGAGATTATGAAAATGGATTATTTTTGACTTATTGGAAATAATGAAAGGACATGTATTTGCATACCTACTTCTGAAAACAAAACAGAAATAAGCAACAAATTAAGTAAAAAAATCCCTTATATATTTTATGCTTAATGATGCCATGATATTAAAAAGCGAAAATCATAATCCTTAATGAGCGATGAATGTCAAAATAGCACGTGCATGACATCTAGCTGTCAACGGTCGATCACCTGCGGTTTCTTTGCGTCTAATATTAAAAAAATCATATCGAACTTCCGCTTCGAACTTTGAATTAGTGCTGTGATCTCATTCTATCAAAAAATAGCCAGGTAGTAAATAAAGATAGAAGAATAACAGATAATATTTACGTTGGGGTTATTGATGGCGCTTGATAAAAGTTTCCAATGAGAACAAAAATTTTAATAACGTAGGTAAAACATACACTATGATTCAGGATAGATTATTATTTGGAAGTTCAAAAATGGTCAATTGTTGCTTGCTAATTGCTATAGTGTATCTAATTAAATTTTTGTTATAATTTAGATCTAAATATTGTTCAACTTATTTCGTTTTTAATGTTAGGTCGTCACACCATATGGTGTGACAGAGCGCGTGCGCGACCAAAAAAGACACGTCCCAGGAATATTTTCGCAGTTCTCAAGTTACGTAAGGATATGTAAAAAAACGATGTTGTCAGCTGCCATCTGCCTCTTGTTTCTGTCGCACATGTCTTCGGAACTTTAATTGATATTCGAAATTTCTAAATCATTATTTGGACGTTTAAGTCAAACTCTGCAAGAGAAATGAAATAGATAGTGTCTGAAACACAAACTTATGATGATAAAATGCACATAGATCTCGTCGATTTTACATACGCAATATTACACTATAAAACTCGACAGATTATAGGGTTGTTAAACAAATTATTGATGTAATTACCGTTATACGCATGTAAAAAAAAACTGTGTTGTATTTGGAAGTGATAAAGTAAAGGTAGTCACAGATAGATTGCTGCAAACCTCTCGTTCCGCGCCAATGGTCGCCAAGTCCCGCGACCTTTCGACCTGGCGCGCGGGGCGTGGCCGCGCTGGATTGGCCGCCCCGCCCGCCCGCGCACACGCCCCTTGCTCTATACGCGCCGAACTCTTGTCATATTCGATTTATAAACGCTTATATTATGTGGACGATTATAATTGTGTTTCGTCTGATTTGTCTTTTATTCGACCTCAATAAATGTGAAGAGTGAATGTAAACCTCTTTATTCAAAGTCATATGTAAAGTTTATTTTTATATAGGTTGTTTATATCATAATGAGTTGAAACTCTTATGTTTTAAAAACCATACCATTGATATCATACTAAATAAAAAAAAATAGCTCGGTCATTTTCATCTTAATAAGTCTATTATAATATTACGAAGACGATATTAATTATCAACTGAACAGTGCCGTACGAGAGGTCATAAGATCACCCCCGCGGGAGCTTTTTCGGTAGTTTTAATGTTTTGTAGTATATTTATGGCCGCTATTGTGACGACTGAAGGGAATTGTAATGAGCCACTTTCACTTCATTAAAATACTCGTATTAGTCGATTTGACATCACTGAGTGATTTGTTTGCGCGGCTTTGTTGTTTGCATCGTAACATCATTCTTTCCGTGACGCGTTAAAAAACATTACCATTTTAACGATATGTTTGGAATGCGTCCTCGAGCGTGAAATACTGTGTTTCTTCTTTATTATCTGAAGCTACGTTTCGTGAAGAATTGATGAACAATGATAATGAATTGTCTTGTACGGTATACATTTTAAATATAAATATAGTATTAATAATTATGCGTCAACGATTTCTGTGTGAACAGGAAAACAATATAACCTTTTTTAACACAAAGAAGCAAAATAAATATATAAAAATCAACATTTTAATAACCCAGTCATAGCGAACCCTACAAGCTATTTATACAACTGTAGCATACATTGAATTGTCTACTATTATCTCCATTTCATGTTACCATAAAACATTTTGCGTGACTTTGTACATAGAGGTACCTACATGGTCTCTGATGCCTCAAACAAAAAAAAGTTTATCACGCACATTGACCGTGGGAATCACACCTATTCAAAAAACTTTGTGTTCAAAAGTGCTCTGACCTATAACAAAGGTTTTAGCCGTAAAAATAAAAAATTCATAAAACTTTGTGTTTCAAAGTTTCAAAAAACGAATAATATTATTAAGTCATACCTACATTACCATGTCTAAAAAACTATAATAATAAATAAAAACTCCATTGTTTATTTCAACTAAAAGAAAATAATGAATAAAAATCGGACATTTACTTGTTACGATTTAAATACGTCTTTGTGCATACGATTTCAAATTTAATCCAATATATATCGAACCCGACTGAATGTTAATATAATTGACCGTAGGCAGAAGATAAATTGATACTGTATACCCTCAAACAATGATCGTGGGACTACTGACCCGTCGAATTGGTACTTATGACAGTAATGCAATTATCCAATCACAGAATGTGTTCACGCGTTGCTCCTATGATAGTTCCAACTGTGATACATGATGTAAATTATAGCCTAGGATGGGTTGAGTCGATTTTGATATTTCAAACTAGTGAATGTTGAAAAGTGGATGTATTTAATTTTTTATTGATGATTTTTTTTTTTCCAAATTCTCAATAAAACATTTTAACTGCTTACATCCCAAAATATTTAAATTAAATTTGATTTAATTAAAATAACTTAAACTTAACATCACTTCCTGCTGGAGCTTGCGTCGCCCGTGTTATACCTATATGTTTTGTTTTTAATGCAATTTTTTGTTCTATTTTTAACCTTTACTATCCTATCCTAATGCAAGTGTAGAAAAATCCAAAAAAACGGATAAACATAATCAGATCGGCCGTTTTTGACTTATAAGGTGTATCTTACACGACTTTTTAAATTTGGGTACAAGACAAATAATAATTCACCAATTCTGAGTTATTGTAAATCAAAATCCGGCCGCAGTTATAGGTTAAGCAATATAAAACACACCGCATGATACAGTGTGGCTCGTAGCGACGCACGTTGTCCGCGCGCTCGGACACGCGCAGAACAAAGGGCGCGCCGTGAACCGCGACCGTCGCGCCTCGCTACCCGCGCTCTACCACACACTCACGAGTTTTTAACGCACGCCCTTGAACTAACCATATTCAATCCGATATACTTCATTTATTATGTATGTGAAATCGGAAAACCAGTAAGCCACATTATTGAGAGCATTTTAATTCAATCGCTTTCCTAGAAAGTAAATAATACTATCCCTATTCTAAATGTCATTTTATGAGGCATTTACTTTAATATGTTTCAATTCCTTAACCACGTGTTATTATTTCAGGTGGCTACACGACAGGCGGGCCCCGCGAAACCAACACATATTACACGGAGACGAGCGGCGGCGCGGCGGCTCCGGCGGCGGCGCCGGCGCCCGCGGCGGCTTCGCCCCTCGACGAGTACTACCAGCCGGAGTACCCGCCGCCCGCTCCGGCGCAGCCCTACCTTGACGAGTACTACCACCACGCGCACGCACACACGCAGCCGCTGCTCACACATGAGCACAAATATCAACCTCACGCTTACACGAAGCCATATCCTAGAGGTGAGTCCTGAAAATTTTGTATAATTGTATGTTTTTTCCAATAGCTATATTAACAATCATGATAGAGCTTAAATAATTTATTTATATGTGAGAATAAAAATTTAATTTGCCCCTCTACTGTTAATGCAAAACAAATGCTTAAAAAAATAACATTAAAAGTCTATTAAAAACACAGACGCCTCTTGCAAGCAAAAAAATAGTGACAAGTCATTAGGAAAGATGTAACGATAATAAAGAACAAAGGGATTTCTGACTTGGTTCTTAATTAATGTATGTATGTATTCAGTTGCAAGTTTCAAACGGACTTGTTAGCCGAGTTGTATCGTCTGGCAATTAAATTCATGGGGTGTCGTCTTCCACGTGTTACAAATGACTGTCAACCACTAACGACTTCTTTCGAAATTATGCAGAATATAGAATAGCATTTTATTCATTAATTCATTAGAATTTTGAAAAGTACATAGTTTTTATACTAAATGCTGCCAAAAGTACAGCCAGAAACCGCTAACTTCACGCACCGCGCCTCAGGCCGCTAGGCAGAAATAGCCATAAAAGGATACTTCGCGCTCTAAGCCGTCATCTCATCTACACTATCTACTTTCGCTCACACAAATGCAAAGCTCAGTTTGAGCCTAACGACTGTACCTTCTGTGCCATTTCATTTGCCACACCATACTATTCAAAAGGCGAAGTATGCCTCACAAAGCTGTTCGTTAACTCACTCCAACTACTTCAGCATACCAACGGTAACAATCAACTAATGTCCATCCATAATTTCAGCAGCGGGCGGCAGGTACGGCGGCGAGGTGTACGGCGAGGGCTACGCGCCGGAGTACGGCGGCGCGTGCGCGGAGTGGAGCGAGTGGCCCGGCGAGCAGCACGCGCTCATACCGCAAGACAAGCTACCCTACCCCGCTTCCGGCCCTTGCTTCACCGGTAATATATTATTTGCTTGCTACAGTACAATGGATATAACTAAATTAGTATCGACGTCAAGACTTACTGTTACTTATTTCAATTATTTTCACAGTATTTACTAACGATGAAAAATATGTAATTATAAACACAATTAAAGAAGCTCCTCCTTTATCAATAAATTCGATCATGTTACTATCCAAAATGAATACCTACTAATTACATTCTTTTCAAATAAAAATGTATAAAAACCTTCATCCGTCGTTGTTCTTGATATAATATCCGCATAAAATGTTCTTACACTGGATTCCAATTCACCTCTATTAACGACAATGTTTTGTATATCGTAAAGCAACTGTGTACTATCTGTGCAGGATCAGGGCCCATACAACTGTGGCAGTTCTTGTTGGAGTTGCTGACGGACAAGAGCTGCCAGGGCTTCATCTCGTGGACCGGCGACGGCTGGGAGTTCAAACTTACCGACCCTGATGAGGTATGTTCAGATATCTGTTTTACTTGTATTTATTGTCATTTGTTCATAGACAAGGAATTGTAATAAGTACTTATTAATCTTAAAATACCTGAAGGATGGATGCATTGAGTCTTTTATATCTCGTTGGTAAGTTTAACCTTAAAGCTCGTAGATGCAGGTTCTTTCGTTTATTTAAGTTTTCAATTAACATGTTATTGATAATGTCATTACATCCAATCATGTCATGTACCTTTAAATTCGTCTCCGGTGTATACTACCCAATTTTACTTCATACTTTAAAGCGTATAAGATACGAGTAAATACTTTACATGGTAATTAATTATTCACCATTACTCAGGTGGCCCGGCGTTGGGGTATCCGTAAGAATAAACCCAAAATGAACTACGAGAAGCTATCCCGAGGTCTCCGCTACTACTACGATAAAAACATCATTCACAAAACGGCCGGGAAACGCTACGTGTACCGTTTCGTATGCGACTTGCAAAGCTTGCTTGGGTAAGACTAAAAACAAATACCTAATTATAGAATTTTCATTTTTTGAGCCATGAATATATTCTATGTTTATTAAATATCCAATATCTTCAAGTAAAACAATTATGTTGTATCTAGTTGCGCCGCACGGTTTTACCGGCTCACGAACTCACGGGCAATAGCTCATATCCTATTGTATTGTAAAGTTTCATCAAAATTCATTCAATTTTTTTTACATGAAATAGTAAAAAACAGTTCCAAACGTTCCCGTTACATTTTCATAGTAGAAACTATACTATGTCCTGTCTCGGAATACAAACTATACTTGTACCAAATGTCATCCAATTTCAGTGGTTTAGACGTGAAGAAGGGACAGATAAATGGGCAAACGGACAGAATTTATTTTGCATTTGTAATATTATTTATAAGTAGGGACTGCATTGTCCGTACGACACAAGAGTTCCGAAATTAAAAAGATTTTTTTAATTGCTACAATTTTTTTTTATGATAATTAACAACAGCTTTCTCTTTTCAGAATATCCCCCGAACAACTTCACGCAATGTATGAACCTAAAATGGAAAAGAAAGACGACGACTGAACCCGATTTGTGCTTGACGACCGCGCTCAGACTACGGCGATATCACAGCACTCGTACTGAATGTACCTACTTTATCGCACGTGCCACATTATAATGCAATCTTTCGGTCACAAATCTACAACTAAGAAATTATTTATACTTTGCCATTGAATTCACATACATACATTTTTATTTATTTCCATCATCGATATGAGTGTTTCGATTGCTCTATTTAACAACGACGATGATATCCATAACTTAATCATGTTCATTAATACTTCGAGTCACGTTCCTGCGTTTCATTTTAAATTAAATGTAGAATTTCACAAACAATGTCGGATTTGATCTCATGCACATCCACCAGTGGAATTTATTTTTAATTGTAAATGTATAACCTAAAGGTTCTATTATAAAGATTTAACAGAAGTTTATGAATTACCATACCTATTAACCAACGGTGCCTTAACACTCACAGAATTGTTAATTCATTCTTAATCTTCCCCTTTATTGTATTATCGTAGTGTGCAAAGGCTGTTCAAAGCCTATGATTTATTTTTAAATTGATATACTTATTATAATTATCACGTATCTTGAATAACTAAAATGATGACTTTTAAAATATAAAATTTATACATAAATAGATAAAATAGTGAAATTCAGCTATCAATTTAATAATACTGTAAATATAAGTTAATTTTGTTACTTTATAAAAATAATTAGGTATTATATTATAGTAGCTAATAAGTGTTGTATGTTTGATTCGATTCGATCGCAAATTGTTGCAATATGCGGTTAAATTAATAATAATGTGATTACAGATATAACAAAAATTTCTAATATTCCAAAAGTCCAAAGATTATTAAAAAATTATTGACCCACCAATTGGTAAAAGTTACTGTAAACCACCAAAGGGACTGCATTATCTGGATTCAAATAATAATAAACTAATAATACCTGAGTCATATTTTTTTTGTTTTGAACTAAATCACAACATAAGAAATGTATATTAAAAGTTTGCAACACCAGGTGACGTCACAAGTCGCTGATCTCGTGGTAAGGGATTGTAATGTCTTACTAGTTATGAAATTAATTAGTTGTATTATTTTCAATTTTTATAGCTCCTAGCATACACCGAAGATATTTCGATAAGTTTTATTTTGTAAAGTATTATTCCTCCATCAATATTATACCTTATTGAAGTCAATCATTATGGCCTTTTTCATTTATAACAAAGGTGCTGTGTTTATGACGATTATTTATTTCTGGCAATGTCTTCCTCATATTATTAAAGTTTGTCAAATTAGTGTATCACGGCATTGGATTCAATATACTATTGTATAAATTGTAAGCTGAATGATAAATGTCTCTACTTTTCAGTTGTTTGTATGTATTGATGGAAGATGTAAATTTAAATATATATATTTACGAAATTATTGATTACTTTCCTTTATATACCCATACACTGCTATTCGCGCTATAATACTTACCCCCTAAATGATTTTCATCAATCATTCGGAAAAAGTGCACACAGACAGATCATCATTAATTTCATCTCTTTTTCTACTGGTTATTGTTTATCTCAAGAAACATTGTTGAAAAGCAAGGTTTGATTTTTTTATAAACTACTTAACCTATTTCGTATTTTTTTACTATTTTTACAGAGCTACATAAAATATATTATTTCCTTAATATAAAAAAAAGGTAAAAGGTAAAAGGGTAAAAGCCCTCAAAGTTAGGTAAAATGGTGAAATAAAAGCCGGTGAGCCAAGGGGACGCGACTTTTCCGTTCCGTTAAAAAGAATATTATCACTGCTACTGAAGTAACCTATGTAGGATTCATTGTGATAAGTGTCTTTATTTACATTAGAAGTTTTTTATACTACATAAACAATACATTGGGTATTTGCGATACATATTTTGTCAATAAAATTATATAGATAACCCACATCTACTGATCAGATCTAAACCATCTTTGAAGCACCAGCTTTCAATTGGAAAAAGAATCTTAAAAATTGACAATTATGACTCATAAAAAATAGACCTAGTAGAGTTTTCGGAAGTCATATAAAAATATATTACATTTTATATATCTGCTATGGTTACATAGATAAAACTGACATTATTGATTTTATAGCATATGGCATATAGCTTAATATGTAGGTTTGCCATTTGTAATTTCAAATGTACTGAAATTGTAATATCTCGTTTGTTTGTTTCCATTGAATGGGCTCCGAAAATACTAAACCGATTGGAATAATTATTTCACTATCAGAAGCTACATTATTCCTGAGTGTACAAAAGAAGATACTGAGGATAAGGCTAGGTAAGGTAAGAAGGTAAATTATTATTTATTTAGGCTATAAATTACAAGGCGGTTTTTTTTTTTTTTTTATCCCGAGCGGAGCCGAGACGTGCGACTATGTGTGATAGACGATGTCTGTAAATATAAATAATTTACAAAGACCTATAATAATTATTTTGGTTATTAAGTAGTTATTAGTGCATCGCGAATCTATTCCATCAATTAAAATTATTTTCGTCAAGAAACTAAACCGCCTTAAAATTGCAGAGCTAGAGAAAAAAGTTATATGAAAATCGGTTCACCTAGTAAATATGAGGTATTAAAGTACAAATAGAGTGGAATTGATATCCTCTCCTTTTTTTTAAATCGGTTGATTGGAAGCCCAGAGTACCTAGAAAATCGTCAAAAGTATGTAGGTAAAGAGGGAAGGATAAATAATCGTGTAATAAACTTCCTCATTTTTTTCTAATTAATCGTGTAATAATTATAGTTAGCTGCTTCGACACATATAATAAACAAAATATGCCAAAGGATTATTAAATAAAAAAAGACTTATCTTAACAAGGACCTAAGCCCTACCCTGGTGTAATCATAAAATACTTGAAACGTAATTATATAGAAAAACGCAACGTGATTCCATTCCATTCCAGCCCATTCGGACATTAATTTATAACTAAGCTAAGAACTATATTTTATCTCGTGTACCCTTATTCTAACTCATTGGTTTTTATACATTTAGCAACAATAAAACTAATAAAGAACCCTTTTCAACCCTGGCAAAAAGTTTACGCTCGTGGGACACTTTAACATCAAAAAAACTAATTGTACTGTCATTTGTCAACTGTCAACACTCAAATGTCTTTCCTTAACTGTCAAGTGTTAACTGTCAATTCCTATAACCTGTGTTTTGCACGATTTTACGTAAATCCGAGTATATTTCATACTAAAAAGGCAATAATATCTGAAATAAAATGAAACTGTCGAGAGTTTTATACGCTCAACATATTGGTTTTATGTTTAAAAAGCACTGGGTAGTACAAGGCAAACGTGTACCTATAGATACTGGTGTCGAACAGTATCTAAAAGAAAAAGGCATAAAAGTTGAGGATGCGCTAGAATTTGTGAAAGAAAAACCGGTTCAGCATGAAAGGTTTGTTACTGTGTGTAAATGATCAAAGAATTCTATGGCAATATGATAATTTTTAATTTACCAAACTTTGTGGATATTATATCCAGAAGGTATCATTAATCAAAACATACTTTATTTATAAGTGCTACGAGCTAATTATGAAAATTTAATAATTGATACAAAGTGTTTAAATTCTAAATATGACCTTTGTCAAATATGACACATATTGCTTTTATTTCCAGGCTTGAAATTGTAGGGCCTTATGAAAGACCCTTACCATTAGACGAAAATCACCCAGATTACAAGGAAAGGCCTTGTTACACCCTTAAAAATACAAATGTTCTCCTGGAGGGTGTGTCCCAAGCACAAGTTTTAACTAAAACTCTCATAGCTGAAAATAAACTGCCACCGAGAATAGAAGAGTTGGCCCAACTACCAGCACCAAAAGCTGTTCACGAAGGAGTTAAAAAAGCAATCTTAAGTGCAAATGTGTTTGATTGTGAACAGAAGAAATTACCAAAAATCAAAGATCCAAAGAGACCAGCATTTAACTTTCCTAGGATTTTAGGGATAACTGACAGCCGTAGAAAGTAATAGCCTTTAATATTTTAAAACTAAATATATGCACTTTGACTATTGGCTTTATTTTTACATATAGTAACTAACGCATTCTTTATTTTAGTGTAATCTTAACAAACAGATTGATACAACTAGTTGAAAAGAGCAGTGATGTTGATGTAACTCAGAATAAGTATGTGTTAAACGATGTGGAATATAGCACACTATTTGACAAAGAAGATGAACTCATTCAGTTTCAGGATATATCCAATATTCTAGTCACAAGTAATAAGCCCTTGAAACATGAAATGGAAGATTCTGATACAGATTTCATTGAAATACCAGATTTATATCCTGTAAAGCATACAGTGACTTTACCACCAGAACATTTCTATAATGAATCTAGTAAATACCGTAAGTGGATATAATATTTTCATCACCTGTAATGGCATGTGATTTGGATAAATAAATAAATAAATAAAATAAAAATAAATAAATTACTAACTTGCATTTCTTTACATATTAGAAAACAGATAGGTGAAGATTATTTTGCAATATTGAATGAGATGAGTGTAAACACAAGAGTTAGTTATAAGAATTACTAGAAATTACTTTCTAGTTTGTTTTTTTTTTTTTTAATTTTAATTCAATTTTGAGCAACTCATGTGAAGCAATATGCATAAAATCATCAACATAAGTCATGCATTCAATGTCTAGTGAAGCATAAGAGATGTTTCAGTCTGATTGTATATTACACAGATTAATAAATCCATCAATTCAAGTGCAGATTCCTTAAAATAATTAAGATGTCAAGTAGCCTAACTTAAGAGAAGAAATAAGAATTTTCTATATAACTAATATTAATTCTCCACAGCAATTCGATCAACTGTGTCCATGAAATATCCTCACACCACTTGGTTGCACTATAATCCTACACAGGTGAAAAACATCTATGAAGAGCCAGTAACTGCTCACCAAGTGCTAGGCCGTTCATTGACTCATGCATTTACTGTTGCATCAACATTTGCAAAACAATTGTATGGGGTATGTTTATTATTCTGATATTTTATATGACTCAGTTATTCTTTTATTAAATAAATGCGTAGAGACAAATTTGGAAACAAATAATGTACATTTTCGGCACTATAGGCCTTTTATTACAACTAACCGGCACTTCAAAATGAAAACACCAATATATTTATCTTAACCTGATTAGATAGAATAATATATTAAGCAATATTAATTTGACATAAACAAAAATTGATTTAGAAGAAAGTGTAAAAATTATCTCATTAAATTTGAGCAATATTTGACATACTTTTATTGATATTGCATGCATTAAAAATTATATAATTTCAAGATAAGGAAAACCTTCTACTGATGTTTAAATTTTTTTTATAGGAAGATGTGAAGGATTTACCTGAACCTATACATGTAAATTGTATACAAACAGATGGCCAAAATTACCATTTTGGCGTATTTGAATTGAATACATTAAATGTTGATGGCGCAGAGGGCACTAAGAACAAATGGTATTGTAAGAATGATATGAAGTTGTACGACTCAAGCTGTTATTTCAGTGGAATGCCATCATTAGAAAACTACAACCCTAAAGTATATGGTTATATAAATGCCTTTTATAATTGTTAAGTTAATTTAATTACTGTATTGAAATAGTGTAATAAATAAATATAGTTTACATAAAGTTTTTATTTCCTTGACTAGCTAGTATTTAAGATGTCTGAAGAAAAAGTATGATTTAAATGTATTCATGTGTATATCTCATTATATTTACAAGAACATAAATACATTTATTTTCGATTAGCATACACAAGTTTACACATACCAAAACACTTTGTACAATAAAATTAATAAAATATACGACAGTGTAATGCAGAGTCTATTACATCAAAATTCATTTCTCTAAACTAAATTTCTGTAATCGACGTCTTCTTAACTCTTCGGCGTCTGCATCAAGGGTCTCGCTGCAAATAAAATATAATGTTATCAATACACTGTAAAAAATGCAGGCGGTGTAATCACGCCCTTTTTTTCCTTTCAGCAAATGTGATTGAGAAAAAATTAATAAATTAGTATACAATCCAACTTAGAAAGGGTAGATTCGAATAATCTTAGCTGAGAAAGAATGTTTATGTATTGAAATTTGATAAAAAAGGGGCAAATGACGTAAACAGATATTGAAAGTAATATATATTTATAATGTTAAATCTAACTAAAACGTATTTTATAAATTAAACATTACATAAATAATTGTCATAATAAAACCTTCATGTGTCAATTATGTGATTTAAAAGAAAAAAAAAAGAAATACCTAGGTGTCTCCGCGGGCATATCTTCCACTCGATCGAAGTCGAAGTCATCAGCGAAGTCATCGGTGCTAGTCGAGGGTCCAGGCGTGGGGGTGAAGGAGGCACTCGGCACTTCCGGCTGCACCTTCACTGGGCTCGGTGTAGGGGAGGGTTCAGTGCGACTGACGTTTGATCATAGTGATGTTAATATCAAATATGTATATGTCAAATAGTATAAGTAAATGAAGAAGTCTTACATTATAAATGCTTTTGTACTTTTAATCTAAACTAATCTTATATGGAGGAAACTTTAGAATTTTTTATATATATCGTCTTCACGCTAAAACTGCTGGACCAATTTAAAAAATTCATTCACCATTGGAAAACTCTATATATGTACCACGTACTATATATGTACCTCGGGCGAAGCCAGGGCGAACAGCAAGTATTGAATAAAACTCATACCTTTCAAAACATTAAAGACCTAACGAACTTTAATTTTTAATGCTCGCCTATAATTACAAGTAATAAAATGCTAAAATTGCTTTTTCTCATGTTAAATGCTTGCATTATAAATAAAGAGAATATGGTTTGTTCTAAAGTTATTACTAAAACATTGTTAATAACTATTTAAAAGAACAGTAACAAACTATGTATTTACAAAAAATCTCCAAAATATAATACTAACAAATATCAACTTATCCTTTCTATTATTTAAAGTTATCTGTAAAGAAAATCAAGGTCCAATCTGTGGTTTGAAAATTTTAGTCAATTTATATAAATAATAAAAAGTTAGTGAAATTTAAATACAAAAATTAATTGACAAAATATTAGAAAAACACTGAATTCACGGTCACGGAATACATGTATATATAAACAATAAGCATAAACTTACTTGATATCAGTCTGCGTAGCAACATTGGCACAGTTGAGGGGCAAGTTCGTGACGACGGTGGAGTATTGTTGCATTAACAACACGGACGCGTCTAACATCGCTTGGATTTCACGGAGTAACTGGAAATTTTATTGCTTTTAATATTACAAACAAAAATCATATTGTGGAAGAAACTGACTTATCGCATCATCTGCTAATGTTAGAAAAATATCTGTTATTTAGAAATTAAAGACTTTTTAACGGATATTGAATGCGATTTATTCACTAATCCAGGAAAACTCTGCCTACGCGTGTATTAGGCTGAATTTTCTAGCGAGCGATTCAATTGACCTTGTACATTACTGCCACGAAACAAGGTGTAAATTTCAATTAAATGTTAAATGCAACACCGCTCGGATATATTTAACAAAACCAGTATGTCAATGATAATGTACGACAAAAATATAAATAGCAGATAAGATACAAATGATATTGTTAAATATCGACCACCAGGAAATTCTAGTTCTAATAATTTTCGGTGTTTTCATAGAGTACGTGTAATAGAAGCGAGCATGTTCTCATAACGAACACGCAATGGTTTTTGTTTTTAGTTCGAATATTCTCGAAAAATTCAGTTTTCACATACCCAGTTTATCATGTACCTATGCGAATTACATTTACTATTACTTAACATAATTTAACAGCTGTTAAACACTAAAGCTGTTAAATTTAGCTATGGACTGGATTTTTAAATTTCGGCAATCGACTCACGTGTAGTCGCGCTTCGATATTCCTCCGTTCGGTGCCTTCCATTCTCTGCAGCTCCTCCATAGAGAGGGTTGCGAGGGACGCGGGCCGCGGCGGGGGAGGGGGCGGCATACCCCATGCCATCATTGCTGTTTGGTTAATAATATTAACGTAATAAATTATTATTTAACAAAATTTGAATGTTTGTAACTAAGCTTGACGGTTCATTTAATTATCGATTAATGTAAGAATTATGAAAATCGTTTAAGTAGAGTTTGAGTTTATACTTTTATTCCCTCTTTATGATATTATTATCAATGCTGTCAATCCCGGTAATTTTTTTTTATTTTTTTTTATACACTAAAAATATTATATTCGTATGAGCATTAGGTATCATTGGGCATAATGTAACTAACAACTGATGATGATGAAATCACATAAATATATAATCCCACTTATAAATATCGATTCAATTCCCATCTTGGTTCTGGACGTTAGTGAATCCGCGTCAGCAGCTAGTACATATTCATTTATATCTCTGTATCCTAGTATCCTAGTACAGAATGAGTGACATACGGGGCGGCGGCATGTTCGGGAATGGCGGCGGCGGCGGCACAGCGCCGGGCGGGGGCGCGTTAGGCGCGTGCGGCGGCGGCGCGGCCGCGTTCGGCGCGTTGTGCGCCGCGTCCGGAGCCGGCGCGCGCAGCACGTTCAACCGGCACGTGGGGCACGTTTGCTGCCGCTGGAACCACAGCCGGAGGCACGCCGCGTGGAATATGTGGTTGCAGGGCAGCTTCTTCGCGCCTACAAGTCAAGTGATTGCCGCGTTATTTTATGCTCACATACATCACACATGTAACATGTGATTGGAAAAATTTTTTTTAATTGATTGTAAGTTTTGAACTTTGTAAATTTATGTGTAAAATTCACACCGCATAGAGCAAAGAAATTAAACATAGAGATTTTTTTTTCGAGAATAATTTACTAAACTACTAGAACTAATATAGCTGAATTTAACGTCAATGTTACTCATATAAAATATGCATTACACTCGAGGGCAAAAAAATAAAAATCTATTACAGTTAAAACACACAAACGTCTATACAAAAAAAGAACATTTTCGTTATAATGTTTTTCGGAAACAAACTGTATAAAATTATCTATTAACACGAAAAATTAACATTCGACTAAAGTTTAAGGTAAAATATTAACCAATAAAGCAACAAATCTCACAAACATCCTTGAAGTGAACTCTCTGAATACGAAAGTTATAATTACGCAAGGTTCATTGATCTTACAATCACAATAATTTTAAGAGTTTATTTCAATACATGCATGTATTATATTTCAACTACTATATTTCTATATTTGTTTCACTCACACAAACAATTTAAAAACTTAATTTTACTGTCACATTAAAAAAATTAAACACTAAAATACAATTTGCATTGCAAATATTGTATGATAATGAATATCATTAAATTGACAGGTTTATCTGAACATTTTCTGACCACACATTTGACGATAAAAACATATAATCTAATCATTAATAGCAATATAAAAATAAAAACAAGTAGATAAAAGTTAAAACAAACCTCCATGCATCTCCTCACGACAGATAATACATTCATTATCTGCTGCAGCCAACTCTTCAGGTGTTGCATCCGGGTATAAGGTGTTCATGTTCCTGATCGCACGTCGGGAAAGCACCACATCATTGTAAGCTCTCTTGAAACTCCTATAAAACAAATAAAATATATGTAAAAAATATAATTTTTATTCATTCAATACAGATTCAGTAAATTAAAATAAATCTTACCTCATCGTTTCATACATTGGTCGGAAAGCAAACAGTGGTAAGGTATATATCCTGACCATTACGGCAACAAAACCAACATACAACAAGACTTTGAAAAAGTTGATAGCCAATTCAGTATAGAGAAGCACAGCAGCTTTGCTCTCCCATGGTGCTTCCCAGCGTGAATCAATTGCATGAAGAATATACTAAAAAAATTGAAAATTACTGGTATGTTACACCACATATACAAATAAACACATAGTTAACATATACAAACAGTTATAGTATAAAACACTGTTATCTAAAACTTTATATGAATAAATGTGTAACAGTGATAAATCTATTTAATTAGTTAAATATTCATTACATTTTTACATTAGCTGTATCCCAGCATATATACATTTTCATATGTAAAAGAATTGTTAAAGTATAGTTTTTTTTAATGATTCCATGACATTCATTAAACAAACATAAAATCTAATCCATTGACTTTTTAAAACTAAGATAACATGCATTTAAACAAATCCATTACATTAAAATTAAACAACATTTAGTTACCTTGATTAAAATGTTTACAATCATCACAAGCAATATGCTATATTCAAATCCAAAGACCAGTTGTACCGATGGTCCTCGTAAAATAGTAAATTGATAAGCATGGTGGATAAAGAAGAAATCAGCTTGTGCCAGTAACATAAGTAGTGTTAAAATTCGTACATGGAACAGCCAACCAATGACAGGGCTTCTTTCCATCTAAAGAAAATAATACAATTAAAAAAAATATATTTATTATTACATAACTCACAAATTTTCTGACATCATGATAAAGATATACTCACAAAAACACAATATATTTTTAAATATTTCAACACATTTCTTAAACTTTATACTCACATAATCTACCCTGTCCTCAGCAAGCCAGTGGAATGCTTTCAGGAATAATAACACAGTGAATAGTGCTATGAATTTTGGATTGAAATCATCTCTAAAGACAGTAAACGCCAGACATGTTTCAGTTATAGCATACCAAGATCTTTCTATTAAGTGCTGAAATAATATATTGGATAAGACATAGAATTCTCAAAACCATCCACCTAATCCTATGATACTATTTTTCCGAAACAATTTTATAGTTAGTTAAAATAAGCATTTGGTGATTCATTATAAAAATATATAATCACCATTAGCACATTAGCACTTAAAATATTATTGACACATACCTACTTTATAATGTACATAAATTATTGTCTTATCAGAATATTGTGTGTAAAAAAGTTTGAACAATCATTCACTTTATACTTGATTCACAATAGGCATATTATAGCATATGAGAAAATCAATATGAATTTATTATTGTTATAAATGAAGCAAACAGTACCTCAAGTTCTGCAGGACGCAATTGTCCAAAGAAAATCTTCCTTATAACTTTTCCAACTAGCAATACAAGAATTAGTCCCTGTAAATACATTACCTGCAAAAGAAAAAAAAATTTATTAACAGTATGGACTAGATAGTCATTGAATCTACGTAATATGGGGTTTATTAGCAAAAAATAAGCATACTTACTGCCATGCTTGGATTAGAATTAGTGAGGTAAACCACCGAAGGGTAAAATTGTTTCTTCTGGTAGTATGCATTGCCGATTACTACGGTTGTGAGTGCAAGGCTGATAGCAGCAGCAACGAGAGCTTTCATTTTTACAGTCATCTAAAACATTTATTTTATCCTATCACAAAAAATTTTCACATGAAAGTCTTGAGAATATTCTAGGCACTCCCAAATCCCATTATTGTCAACAAATACATTTTCAAAACATCGTTTCGTATCAATAACTTCAATAAAAAAAATAATTTTGACGTGTTCAATGTTGATTTGTGACAACTGTTGGAATGATTTTATGTTCGGATATTTATATCCTGGTTTATCTTTAAAACACATTAGGTGTTTGGTATAATAGGAGAGCGCAATTTTTTATTTTTTTTTTATATTTCAAGCAATATAAAAATTGACATACTATTAACGTAATCTTTACTACTATGAAGGACAATCTACATAGGTATCATAGACAATACACTATAATATATCTAGGTACATTTTAGATGCATGTGACGCATGCACACTTCATGAGCCTACTAATTCAATCTGTCAAAAAAAAAACTAGTATGTCAATTTGACGAAAATGGTGTTTGTTCCTGCAATGCAAAACATTGAACCCAATTTTTTTTAGCAAGTAGAAACCTTATCAAAACTAAACATCAAAGATTCGTGATTTCGATGATAGTGATACTATTTGGTTTCATGATTTAAAACTGTTTTGTCTTCTACCTATGGAAGATCTTTGTTGCCGCGCAATCAATCTACGCTGTGTGCGTTCCCTTTATTTTACATGATAATTTTACATATTTAAATAAGTTTTAAGAACAAAATTTATATCTTTATCGTTTTAAAGAAAAGTAAAATTAATGATCCACTCAATGTAGTATTTGATTCAATGTGGTAAAGTTAAACTTACCCTTGCTATTTTAACATCGTATATTATTAACAACAAAAGCTACGAAATGGTAAGTTTTAATTTCTTTTATTGATAGAAACTTCTACAATTATACAATTAATTTTGATATTGATCGATTTACTCATTTTAGCAAGGTGATGATCCACCATACCTACCTGTAGGAACTGATGTTAGTGCAAAGTATAAAGGTGCTTTTTGTGAAGCAAAAGTAAAGAAGGTGGTACGCAACATTAAATGCAAGGTAAGGGTAATTTGTAGAAACATTATTGAAAATTAAAAAAAATAAGAGTTTCTCTAGAAAAACTATAAATTATATAACAAAATTGCACATACCTTAGAAGTAATAGAATAATTTCATTATCGCACACAAATATTACAAAAACTTATTAAATCTATGTAGTATGTAAAGCATATATATGTAATATCTATATATGCCAATGCCAAAAATCTTTAACAATATTCCTAGGCAAAATTCATATTTACATCATCTTGTATTACATAGGTAACTCTCAAAGCTGGAGGAATAACAACAGTAAATGATGATGTTATAAAAGGAACTTTAAGGGTTGGGAGCACAGTGGAAATAAAACAAGATCCTAAAAAAGATCCAATTGAAGCAGTTATCACAAAGATACAAGACTGTAGCCAGTATACAGTTGGTATGTAAATTATCTCTTTCTTAACTTTACTTCTAATGCTGTACATTATAATAATATATGTAAATCTTTGTATTGCTTTCAGTTTTTGATGATGGTGATATAACAACTTTGCGTAGATCAGCATTATGCCTTAAAAGTGGAAGGCATTTCAATGAAAGTGAGACATTGGATCAGTTGCCTCTTACACATCCAGAACATTTCTCAACTCCTGTAATAGCTGGTAGGAGAGGAAGACGTGGAAGGGCCCAGTGTGTTTTCATTTTGTTAATTACTTAATTTTACTTTACCTTTATTGGAAAACTTTTATATGGAAATAAATGTGGGATAAAAATTTATAAAAGAAAAATCTATACTGTGTAAAACTGATTAAGATATCTGATTTAAATTTTTCTTTAATATTATCTGTATAGGTTAATTACATTTTGGTTGTTAGTATATTAGTATGGATAAACTACTGTAGATTGTAGTTGACTACCACAACTTTTTATTATAAAACTAAATATTGTTTTACACAAAAATATGATTTCATTCTCAATAAAGTTTATTATTTTACTAGGTCTGAGGAGAGTGAGGGCGAGGGCCCGACTCGACGTGTAAAAGCAGACAGTGCGGAACGCGAGCCGCATGTGGGCCGTGTTGTGCTTGTCGAAGCTGCTAGTGGGGCGGAGCGCCGGCGTCCCCACCAGCCTGCCTTCCCTGCTTTAGTTGTAGCGCCCACTGCACAAATAAAGGTTAAAGAGGACTATCTGGTGCGCTCCTTTAAAGATGGGAGATAGTAAGTATAATAAGTATATGTAGTGTTTATGTATGTACATATTTGTCTCTTTCTTGTAAACTGATATAAAATGATTTCCTCTTTTTCTATAACTGTATAAATATATAAAAGTAACAATTTATTCAAAATTTTTTATATACCAATAGCCTTAGTTTTATATATATTTGTATTGTTTGATAACAAATGATAATAAATTTTTCATAAATACTATGTTTTATTATCTAGCACAAAGCATGTATCCTTTAAGTTCCTAAAAATATACAGATGCAAATACTTTGTAAATTAATATTACAGTTATACAGTGCCTAAGAAAGAGGCACGGGAATTCCGCAAAGGCAGTGCTCCCCTCGAATGGTGCGGTGTAGAAGCTGCTTTACAGTACCTAAATAATGGGGTCCTTCCACCACACTGGGACAGAGATTCATTGTTCAATGAACCTCGAAACACTTCAGATGATGTATGTAGAATCTAAATTGATAGTTTTGTTATTTATTGCTCTAGTTGAACTCTCATTTCCTAATTTTTTTTTCATATGATGTACCAAAAACCTAAATCCAAATAATGTATACATGTTATAAAATAATCTAATACAATTTTTTTGTAGAGTTCTGATGATGAACCTCGAGAGGAAAAGGATCATTTTGTGGCGCAACTATACAAGTTTATGGATGATCGAGGAACACCTCTCAACCGAAACCCCACTATTGCCAATAAAGATATTGATCTTTATAGACTATTTAGAGTATGTTGTTTTTATTTTAATTTCTTCATGTTGATTTAAAAATCTTTCAACATTCATATAACAATAAAATACTTACCTTTATAGGTTGTACAAAAACTTGGAGGCTATAATAGAGTTACAAATCAAAATCAATGGAAAACAATTGCTGATAAGATGGGATTTCATCCTGTTACAACAAGCATCACTAATCTCTGTAAACAAGCATATAAAAAGTAAGTGCAATCGTTTTTTATATATTTTTTACTTGAAAAATACATAATTAGTAAAAAGTGTTTGATTTCTTATAAACAAATTTGAAAAATTTCCTGACTAATGTTAAGTATTAGAGAAGTTTAAAATTAAAGCAGTATCGATCTACCAACAACGACAAAGCTATTAATGAGAAATAAAACATCCATCTAACCTCCACTTGTTCGTCATAGGTTCCTGCACAGCTTCGAGGACTTTTACCGCAAGCTGGGCGTGACGCTGGTGGCGCACCCGCGCGGCGCGCGCACGCCGCCCGCCGGCCGCAGCCTCATCCGCGACCGCGACAAGCTGCCGCCCGCGCCCGCCACGCCCCCCGCCACGGCCACCACGCCCGTCAACACCCCGGCGCCTGTGAGTATCGCGCTACCAGTATACACTAATACATATGTATATAATATATGAAAATGCTGTTTTAATGTATATTATATAAACATCTAAATTCTGATGTCAGTTACTCGTCATTTAAATGAAAATGATTAGGTATAAATAAGGAATACTACTTTTGTATTCTACTTCTTGTATAGTATGTGACATTGAATATAATGAATGTTACAAATATTTTTAGCGTACAAAAGATAAAGATTCCGATAAGAGCGAAACTGACAAAAGTGAAAAAGACGAAAAGGTGGATAAACCAAAAGAGAAACCCCACGCTAGCGATGAAGAAGACAGTGCTGACAATCAGCCTTTAGTGCCAACCTGCACTACACCCAAGTAAGCATATTTATATTTCATAAATATATTAATATTTTTGTATCAGTATCAACAATAATATAAGTTGATTTCTCGACTAATTTTATAACCACTTATGTTTTTATATAAAAAAACATTCCATTGAAACAGGCCCGAGAAGGAAAAAGAAAAGGAAAAAGAAAAAGAAAAAGACAAAGAGAAGGAGAAAGAGAAAGAAAAGGAGAAAGATAAAGATAAGAGTTCAACAACGAGCGAAGAAAAAGCCCCAATAAAATCTAGATCGCTATCAAAGACTAGAAGTCTACCACCAGTCAAGAGTGAGTCGCATGAGAAGAGAACACCGAAACGACGACCTCTCTCCTCCAAATGTATGTACTATTAGTATTATAATTACAAAAAAACAGTTCTTATCCTACTTAAAATTAATGTTACTACTGCTAACTAATTATTTTTCTGGATTAAAACATTACAATGAATTGGTATTTATGATTAACAATCAATGTTCTCTTTAGTAAGTGAAAGTGGAGGTGCGAGTGCATCCCGCGCATCCCGACGCCCACACGTTTCAACCGACAGCGATAGCTCTGGGAGAGCGTCTCGGTAAGTGCTTCGTACTACATGACAATTCAATTTAAATTTTTGTCATATATACAAAAAAGTCGTGTTAGATAACGAGACTGGCTGAACTGCTTGGATTTATCCTTGTTTGGATTAGGATAATAGCTGTTAAAGTTTCAATACACAACAAAAGAACCCAACCCAACCAATATATTATACAAGTTCTTGCCCGCGGCTTCGCAAGTGTTATATTCGGAGTAGTGTAATGGATATTATTATACATATAAACCTTCCCTTTTAATTACTATCTATATAAAACAAACCCATCAAACCCTGTTTCGTAATTTTAAAGATCTAAAAATACGGACACACCCCGTGGAAAGCTTGTGCTACTTATATAAGTGATGTTGAAAATGTATTTATATATATTTCTGTTTTGTATTTATGTTTTTACTCTTTCTTATTTTTTCTCAAATAGAATAGAAAGATGTATATATAAAGTATTTTTGAATAATATCATTTTATGGACAGATGTGGTCTTACTAAGAAAATGCAAAGTCGAAGAAGCCAAAGCGCAAATTCTGCCAGCAGCGGTAACACTATAGCATCTAACAGCAGTAAGCGACCACGTAAACGAAAGACTACAGAGTAAGAATATATTTTTATACTGAACAATCTTTTTCCAAATAAATAAAAAATTAATTTGTCAAATTAATATAAATGCACTATTATTTGTGACGCTTGAAAATTATGCTTGTATCAATTAATTAATAAAAGTATTTATATTTTATCTTTACAGACCCTCTACTGGTGAACCAACTCGTGCAGGAAATTCAAATGTGAAAGCGCAAGTTGGAGACAAATTAAAAGTGTACTATGGGCCAACACAATCTGAATCTAAAGTAAGTTTGTTATAATTGTACAAAATTAAATACCAAAAAAAATGTATTTTAACTTGGGTAAAACAGTCATTTTAAGATTAGTAAGTACAGTACAGTACACTATATTTAGAGTGATTTCGATGTTTATAAACTATTTATTCGTATAGGCTGTCTCAAACTTTGTTATTGTCACATTTAAAACAAATTTAAGGTTACATATGAGGCCAAAGTGATAGAGATATCCGCTGAGGGAATGCTGCGCGTGCACTACACGGGCTGGAACACGCGCTACGATGAGTGGATCAAGCCGCAGCGTATCGCGCTCAACGTCACCCAACATGACGCTCGCAATAAGAAGGTTGGTAATGTTAATTTTAAATTACTTTATTTAAAAAAAAAGCACCTTAAACAATCCTGGATTTAATTGTTGATGAAATTTTAAGTCTTCATGCAATAATCTTTTGGTATTTATAGAGCACTGGTGCAAGCAGGCGAGCAAGAAGCAAGAGGTCTGAAGGTGCGTATATTTTGATAATTATCGTTAATTTGTTTGGTGTATTGTAATATACTGTAATCTTTATATTACAAAAATATAAATTTCAGGTACATCTGTACGATCAGATAGTGATAGTGATTCCGACAGCGATGTGGATGTAAAGAGACCACCCAAAAAGTCAGATGACAAATCAAATCCAAAAAGTAAGTTGCTTTTAATAATTTGTAGTTAGTGGGTTTTTATAATTAATTTATTAACGATATTAAAATGTAATCTTTTTAACAGCTCCATTACGCACAAAAGATGCCAAATCAAGTGATAGCAGCAGTTCAAGCAAGCCAAGAAAAAGGCCTGTCAGGACGGTATCTACACCAACAAACACATCCCCAGCAAAGAAACCGCGAATCAGCACTACACCTCAGCACCAAGGGCGGGACTACGATCTAAATGAAATCAGATCTGAACTAAAGGGTCTCCAAACTGTCAAACAAGAACCCGAAGAAAATATGAAGACCGAAACAATACCAGCAGAAAGTGAGGAAAACCAACCTTCTACATCCAGTTCGGAACTTCCACAGGAAGAAAAACAGGCAGAGGACGTTTATGAGTTTAAAGAACCTGAACCTTTCGAACTTGAATTGCATGATGAAAAGAAGAAAAGAACCCATCGCATATTTGATGACATTTCACCTACAAAGTATACTTCAACATTAAATAAATCACTAAGTGAAGAAATATCAGAAGATGCACTCAGACCTAGAGCTTCTTCGTTTAGATCGCCTTCGTTATCGCCGTTTAGAGAATTTGGTTCTACTCGAGATGCTGCTGGTAGACAAAGTCCCGAAGAAGATTCCAAAGACGGTCTGTTTTCTTTAGATGACGACTCTTTGCCTGGTGAAGGAAGCTCTGGCCCTATTTTTGAAGGATTCACCCCTGCTAAAAATCAAGAAACTTATTCTAAGAAAAGTAAAGTTACGAAATTACGAGAATTAATTGATGATTCTCCAGAAAGCCCTGCTGACGATGAACGCTCATCCGAGGATGAACGCGAAGTTAGCATTAAAGAAGAAGGCCGACGAGAAAGTCCTATTACGCCGCAATTAGAAATAGTTAGTAGTGAAGAAGTGGTCAAGGAAGAGATAATAGAGCAAGAGCCCAGTAAAGAAGTACAAGATGCAATTACTCTTCTCAGAGAATTACCACCTATAGAATCTATCCCAATGCCTCCCAACACACCACCACCGCAAAGTAAACCTGAAATACCAAGTACTTCAGTCACATCTCCTATTGAAGATAGAGAAGAAGAGGAAGAACTTAAAGATGAAAAAGCTATACTCGATCAAACTGATCTTCTATCCATTCCTCTTCCAAGTTCTGAACCTAAAGAGATATCAAAAATTAAAATTGAAAAGTTAGATCCCGATCTTACGTTACCTAAATTAGACGCTCCATCCAGTCCCATTGACACAGAAGAAGATAAATCAGAACCCGATAGTCCCGCAAGGATAGATGTCTTACCTGAACCTCCTCCTGGTTTCTTGTTACAATCGGAAGGTCCAAAAATAGCTGAAAAATTGCTTAAAGCTATCAACAGTGCTAAACGTCTATCCATGTCGCCACCACCGACTGAAGATCGACCAATCACACCTAAAAAAGATAGTATACCAATAAAGACACCTGAAGAGAAAATTTCTCCTGTACCTCCTGAAATTAGGATGCCAACGCCTAAAGCAGAATTGCTGAAACCTATTACTAAGATTGAGACCATTAAAAGGCTGAGTCCAGAAGAAATAAAAGATTCTATATTTGGCGAACCATCTGTTATGACTGATTCAAAACGCGATGTAGCTGCTGATGTTAAAAAAGTTAAGCCCAAGGAAACGTCGCCGCCAAGATTGCAGAGTCCTTTGAGTATATTAGAGCGGCGAAAGAGTGTAGCAGATTTACCTCTGGGGGCGGGCAAGAATAATAAAGTACTCAGTGACACCATACAAAAACTTTCCAGTCAGATAAACCAATCAGTTTCGGCGGCTACCATACCGATACAGCCGTATCAGCCTGAAGACAGGAGTGAGTCTACTGATTCCGATGACTCGGATAGACGGTGAGCAATTGTTTATGATTGATAATTATTTGATATGTTAAGGTTAGTAACTCAGTGTTATTTTTCTTCCAAAGTCTGAAAGTATTCATTTTAAATAAATAATAATTATAATGGCACTAAGGCAGCTACTAGGGGTTCGTGCACATCACTAGTTCTGATTTGTTTCAAGTGTCATACATTAAAACTGCTAATTCCGCATGTGCTTTTAAGTATAATACAAAATTTTAATGAACTTTCCCCAATCAGGTTGATAATAGACAAGTTGTCGGTGGAAGAGTGGGGCAGCGGCAGCGGCAGCGGCGCGAGCGGGCGCGCGGAGAGGGGGGAGCGGGCGGAGCGGGGCGCGCGCGGGCCGCACGCGGGCAAGTCGCCCGGCGAGTGGAGCGCCGGCGAGACGCTGCTCATGCTGGAGGACGCGTGCAAGAACGAGCGGAAGCATAGTGAGCTCGCATGCGTTACATAAAATGGAATATAATTTCGGGGATAGTGAAAGCTTTTTTGATGGCACTAATTCGTGTAATAAACTGTCTGCTATTATTTTTTAAATATTAAGAAACACTTAAAATCCCTTTTTTGCTGTTTTTGCAACTATTATTAATCAATAATATTAAGACTAAACAAACAAATAATGACAGGGCACTGGTAGCAGCTGGCATTCTTTATCTATTCTATTGCAAGAATGACGCAGTGCGGCCTAAGTAAAATTGTTGTTCTATATTTTATATGAATAATGAGTATATATTTATTGAATAATGTGTTGTTTTTTCAAATAAAAGTATTTGCTACACAGGCGCCAGTGTGGTGGTGGCGGGCGGCAGCCGCGCAGCGGGCGGCGGCGCGGCTGTGGCGGCGGGCGCGGCGGCGGGCACAGCGGGCGCGGCGGGCCCGGCGGGCGAGGAGGACAGCAACCTGTCGCTGCTGCTGTGCGAGGAGACCATCCCCGGGTCGCCGGCGCCCGACGCGGAGCCGGCGCCGCCGCGCCACGCGCTGCACCTGCCCTTCGCGTGCGCTCCGCCGCACCACGAGCGCTCTAAGGGTGAGCGTACATTAACCCTTCCATAAAACCTCTCTTTAACCCATAAATGATAAAAAAGACCGCTATATTGTATAGCCTGTCACAGAACACGTTAACTGTAAAAGGCCGGAGGTCCATATCGTTTTCCTAATCCTTTCCAGTCCTTATGTTTATTCCCATTATCAATCCTTTCTTTATCCCATACCTATTAAAGTCAGCAATCCATTTACAGTCGTGTAAGCAAATAGGCTTTGCCACTGCAAACGTTAATGGCGATGGTAACGTTTACTATGAAGCGTCCCACAAGTTCATTTGCACAGTATGACAAAAAAAAAGAAATAATAAGAATAAAGCTAATAACAAATGTTCTCAAAAAGTCAAATAATAATATGCACACTTGGTTCTGTTTAGAAAAGATAAGAACACATATAGCTGTTGTCAGAACCAAAAGTGAAAACAGAATAAGCTGTTGAGGCTATGTAGATTATTAGTCGGTTATAATATACTTAAACACACATATATTATAAAACACGACGGAGAACGTCGCAATTCGAAGGTATGACGCGTGCGCGAAGTTCTATTTACAAATAACTATCTTTAACAAAAAACTGAACACCCAATCGAAAGATCCAAGTTCTCCCCTTTTTAATTTGAAGTCCGTTAATAACAACGAACAAACTGTACAGCAGAGGAGCGCCGCAGCTCGACGGGCGCGCGCGAGGTGCGCGACGCGGGCGCAGAGCAGCGGGAGGGCGAGGGGCGCGCGCGCGAGGGCGAGGGCGGCGGGGACGCGGGCGGCGGGGGCGCGGGCGCGGGCGCGGGCGCGGGCGGGGGCGCCGGCGCGGGGCGGGAGGCGCGCGAGCACGAGCCGTGGCCGCGCCGCCACGCGCTGCTGGACAACACGCCGCCCACCACGCCCGACAGCAGCCTGGACCTCTCGCCGCATCGGTATGACACGTGTCGTTTGTAATTTAGAATTGTAGAGAACAATGGATGGAATGCACAAGAGGAATGGATCACTTTTTCGACATTAAAATACACGCGTATAGCATTGTGATAGCACGTTTAATCCATCCAGACGGACCGTACGCCTCAAATCTCTTGAGATTTCGAACAGTAAAAGAAAACAATTTGTTACATTTTGCAAAGCTCTGTATTATCATTATTCTTATTGTTTCAATGTTGTACAGGGAACGTCGAATATCAGAAAGAGACAGTCCCTCCGAAAGAAAGGATGACGAGGAGGACAGCAGACCTCCGGACTCTTGTGCACTTGATATTGATAAGCCACATGGTGAGTAAAAATAATTACTATTAATTCAATGATAATAAAAAATTATTCCATTCCGCTATTACGTCATATTCTCCTGCTGCAAACATAAAGAATATATAGAATATATAGAATTTTCTATTTAAAGACGTTAACGTTGCACATAATAGAAGTGTAAAATGAATGAATTCAAATGGGATTATTTTCCATCCCACTTCCTATCCTACTTCCTACTATCCTACTAATATTATAAATGCGTAAGTTTGTAAGGATGTGTGTGTGTTTGTTACTCTTTCACGCAAAAACTACTGAACCGATTGCAATAAAATTTGATATGTGAACAGCTGGACAACTGGAATAACATATAGGCAACTTTTTATCGCCATATTCCTACGGGATACGGACTTACGAGGGTGAAACCGCGGGGCGCAGCTAGTCTTTTCTAATTTACATTGATCTCCTTTCGAAGGAAATGTTTTTGATCCACTTTATTGCTGCGCCGCTTGTATTAGTCGTAGCGAGATATTGACAACAATATTTTCCCAACTCAAACCAGTAGTTCCTAAGATTTGCCATTCCCCGACGAATACCATCTTTAAAACTGTAAACACTATATAGCATTACAATATTCCGTATTTATCGGGCGGACTCATATTCGTTTATGACGAAAGTTGAAAGAAACTATTCTCAATACCACACGGAATCCTAGTGTAGAGATTAGTAAATTGTGTAAATTTATGATCAAAGTAGGTAAAATAACGTAGGCAAAACCCTCATAGGAGACCTGTGTCCCAGCTGTGGGAACGTGTTTGGGCTGATGATGATGATGATGATGATGAAAGTAGCAATAAAGATCCTTGTATTTTTTTTTTCAATATGCAACATGCAGGCAGCGGACGGTCGCGCCTCGCGTCGGAGAGCTCGCTGGGCGCGCGCGTGCGCGTGCGCCGCTCGCGCCGCGACACCGACGACCACCACGCGCCGCTCAAGTACAACTTCTATGTGGACCTCGGTGAGTGCGCTGTGAACCTACACTGGAATTGGCCAAGTTGATAAACTGACTGAAGTTTCGAGGTCGTTAAGTTTCATAATTCGTGCTTACTTGCTTACGTGCAACATTTAGATGATGACTGGAGCAACGTGCTTTTTTGTGTATGTCTCTTTCTATAGTTTGTTGATTTCTGGTTGCGATTTCTTACGTGTTGAGCTTAATAGCGACGGTATCTTACGACAACTAACCTCTTTTTTAACACCCCTGAAAGGGACCGCTACAAATACGTTTCCCCGCATTTAAGGGGAAAGGATAAGGAATAGAATGAACATGGGAATAAAGCTATGGACTGGGAAGGGTGTGAAAAGGCATACGGGCCTCCGGCTCCCTCACTTAGTGAACGAAACAGTAGCATGCTACTATTTCACGACAGTCTTCTGGGGGGGTGGGATATCTTCCCCGGTGTAAAGTGGCTCAATTCATTCTGAGGCGTGATAACGAAGCATAGTGCAAACTTTAAGTTTCTAATCCTAGTACATACATTGTTTGGCCAGTACATTAATATGATCATGACTTCATTTTTGTGTAGTTACTAAGTTACATTGATGTTATAAACATTTGTTATATTGTGTTTAACCGCTGTAATTGTAAATTCCACAGACCCCACATGGGATTGCCAGTCCCGTATCAAACTGTTGATGTCGCGGATGGCTGACTTGCGCAAGGCGTACCATTCGGTGAAGGCCGAATTGGCGGCCATTGACCGACGGAGAAAGAAACTACGGAGGAAGGAGAGAGAGGGTAAACACATTCTACTAATAATCAGTTAATTTTTTTCTTAACTCGGCTTATTTTACATTTTATATTGTACTGACATTTTTTTGTGAAAATACTGAAGTGAAAAATTAAAAGTTAACCTTATAAGTTAAAATACTCACGATCCGCAAATTGAGCTGACTTTACTGAAAACTATTTAGATATAACTGTTTATTGACGCATTTCTCGCACATTTCATTTATATATTAAATATATTTACTTGTTTCCAGCTGTCAAAGCAGCCAAAGCCGCGTGCTCATGATTCGACAAGTCTGCCTGGTGCAGAAATTATATTCCGAAGACTTCAGTTTATTCGTTATAGAATAAACATAACTCAAGCACACTCTCACACAATATCTCGTTTACGTTATTTAAGAGATAAAATAAATTTCGGTGTTTTAATGATTAATAATTATAAATAAAAGTATGTTTTACAACTTTGAACTCTATATTTTATTGTTATTATTTGACACAATTAAAGTCATAATTTAATAAATATGCATTTTTTGCTTTAATTTCTGTTTGGATTTTATATTTATTGTAAATACAAGTAAATAATTTATAAACAACTGATGTTTACTGCGAGTATAATCTATAGACCTGTATTATTAACAATTTTGATTTAAATCAATAAAGGTAGTGGTATGATACTTGAATTCTTTTGTATTCTTCCTCACCCTACAGACTACAGAAAGAAAAGATATTTATTTAATGAATGGTATGCCAAACTTAAAATTTACAAGCAAATATTGAGTGCAAGGATTACAAAAACAAAGAGAAGCGATTGAATGATAACTAAAACATAAACACATGGGGTCAAAACAATAAAAAAGGTCACCACTCGGTATATTCTAGGCAAATATTCTTATAACTAACCGCTCTTCGCGATTATTTATCTGGAAATTACTATAAAAGCAAAGTAAGAAATTTGAAAGCAACGTAGTGCGAACATTTTCAAAATCAATGATATAATATTTAAGTATCACACCATAACAAACACAAGATCTTTTGAGTTTCATTATCATCAGCAACATAATGCCCACATATGTTCCCACTGCTGTGACACAGGCCTCCTATGAGGGTTCAGGCCATAATCCACCATGCTGGCCAACTGCGGGTTGGCAGATGTCAAATGTCGTCGAACTTTTGATTCTTGGACATGCCGGTTTCCTGACGATGTTTTCGTTCACCGTTTAAAAGCAGTGGTGATGTTATCCACATGTGCAGATAAATTGAAAAATCAATTTATTTCCTGCACGCTTGTTGCACGCACGAAACGCCGAGGTTGTCACCACTCAGCCACCACTGCTTCACTTTTGTGTTTAACGTTTACAAATATAAGACGCATTACCATCTACTTCGATTTTAAGAGAACTGTAATTACAGCTCAAAACTTGTAAAAGACCACCAGACCAGGATTTCTTTAGGCATTTAAAGAACAACAATCATACCAAGACATTTCCAAGGGATAGAAGGGTAGCGTATTCTATGTAATTAATACAAAAAAGTATTAAATTAACCATTATACACAAAATGATAACACGTACGTCCGGCCTTTTTCTGTTTTCTCGGCGTAAACTCTATTTCTTTATTATTTATTTCGCTCATGAAAACAGGAAAATTTAAAATTTCGTAATAATCTGATTCAGTCGTTTTTATCTTTCTGTTTTAATATTTCATTCAATAAAAGTTTTCATCATGATTTTGTCCATATTTCACATTACCTAGTACATAGTACATCTTTAAGAGAAGTGGAGATTGAAATGAAAAACAACTTAAGTTTTAAAATTCTTATATTAAAACAATGTCATACATAGAGTAATCTTGTTAAGTTATAAGATTGCGACATTTAAATTTAAAGCTAAACAAATATAAAATCCACTGAATTCAATGATGAGAAATAACCAACAATACACCTCTTGCAATATTCTGTACTTCTGAATCTTACACAAATTATTTACTATCCGGTGGCGAGCTATGTGGCAATCTATTGTACTTCTTATATAGAACGAGAACTGGAAAACTACTGTGTTAGTAATATCTACGAAAACGACATTTATTAATTATACACAAAGTCTTCCCTCACCCACAATGAAAAAATTGGATATAAATGGTGTTTCTTTTAATGTAACAGGACATAAAATTAATAATCGCAAATGTGCAAGTGCGATTAAGTTCAGATACAATATAAAATTTGTTACTTTATAGATAAGAAAGATAATGTTATAATCTAGGGTACAATATTTCTTTTACTAAACTAAATTATTATATTTATTATATTATATTTATTAAACCATAGCAAGTGTTATTTTGCATACTTCGATTTTAATTTTATTCGAATTTATTCAATTGGCTAAGAGCAATTACAACAACACAGCCAAATGCGTCATCCAATTAGACCATTGCAGGTGCAATTACAAAGTACGATTTGGCCTTTTTCTATATAGCAATTGTTTTACTCAATAACTATTTAAGACACTAAACACAGAGAAACTGTCTCATAAATCATGACAATTACACAAATAAGATAAGTTTGAACAATTTATTATTATCTAAGATAAGACATACACATCAAATCATGCCTTATTACAATAAATCTATGGATCATTTCAGATTCCAGTTGTATTCCTATAAACTTTGCATTCCGTTTGTATTCTGTGTTTATAATATATACATTTAGGCGACGCTGTACACAACAATCGCTTTGAGATCTCAGCATTATAAATTATTATCGATAATTCTCATTTCCAATATGTCAGAAATTACTGTAGTACTGTAGGTTCACAACAACAATGTTTATATTAGCACAATACACTACAATTTCTTGAAAATGTAAAATTCGAACACACGATCAGTTCATTAGAGTGCAGAGGTTTTAACGGGGAGGAGGGGGAGGGGGGTTAAAAGCGTCGGGGGGCATGTATCTCGCGCGTTGGTGGGTCGTATGCTAGTAATAGTTGGGGTACTGCGGCCAGGGCGCGTGGTGCTGGTAGGGGCCTGGTGGCTGCTGGTAGCCCCACGGCGGCTGGTACGGCTGCGCGTACGACTGGTCGTACGACTGCGCATTGGCGGCCGTGCTCTGGTAGTACGTGGTGCTCGCGGTCGTCGCGCTCGCGGTGGTCGTTGCGCTCTCCTTTTTCTTCGTCTCCGCAGCCGCTCTGGAAATGGACGAAGAGTTTCTTTATTTGAATGTTCGTTTTACACTTATTTAAACTATAAACTGATAAGTATTGAAGGCCCAGTATAATTTCATGGTACATGCAAAAATAACGTTACATTTATAATAAATAATGTACATATTTGATATTTGATTGGTTTTTTACAATTACTAAGTTTACTGGTCCCATTTGAAAAATTATTTAATTGTTAGATAACCCGTTTATCGAGGAAGGTTTTAGGCTACATATGTACAACGGGCGAAGCCGGGGCGGACCGCTAGTTATAGCTATAAATACTGACTGTGGCGGCGGCGCGTCGTGCTTGTCCTTGCGCGCGCGCTTGCGCAGGTGGCGGGCGAGCGCGCGCGCGTGCAGGTGCGCGGCGCGCGCGCCCGCCGCCGGCCCCACCTCCTCGGCCAGCTCGCGCCAGCGCCACGCCAGCGCCGCGCTCGTCTCCAGCTCCGCGCCCTCCTGCTTCTCGTACGAGCGCACTAGCTCTGCAACACACGTACGCGTACACACGTGTCTCTAGTTATTCTATTAGGACTGACTTTTTATTTTTAACCGACCTCCACAGACCGATCAGTTTGATTCGACTTCATTTGAATTACGATGATAGCTCCTTAATCAATTACATTATCAATAGATTTTATTAAACTAATTGAGATCTAAGTTAATTATTACAATCCAGCAAAGTATGCTAAATATAAAATGTCTGATTATGCTTCTAATCAAAAATACACAAATGAGTGTAAAAAATAATTGAAGTACAAATTCCTTCATATTTGTTATAAATACGAAAAATTAACAATCAATATCTATTTAAGACATTTAAGTCTCTTACCTTCCAACTCTTCATATGGAGTGCCAGGTGTGTGTAAAGCCATATCCAATCTCTGCATATACAACCTTGCGTTGAGGGGGTCCTTCTCTATGGCCTCATCAAGCACTTTTCTGGCTGCCGCAGGTTCCAGTTTCGCGTGGAATAAGAACCGAGCGTACTTAATCGACAGAGCTGATGCAATAGCCTTGTTCTTGGCCGATGCAATATACCCTTCATACAGCTGTACACATTTGTCGTAGTCGCCACGACGACGTTCGAGATTAACTCGACTGTGAAAAAAATATTAAATAGCATAAAATTAATATGTTAACGAAAACTCCAATGTGATTTGTTATTATATATACTGTAATCTAGCCTAATAAAACTATTATTTATCATAGACATTAGCTTATCTGCATTATAATAGACATTAAATATTAAAGAATATTAAATAACTCAATTTATCTGAATCTAGAAAATTTGTTTGAAATGTTGATATTATATGCCGTAAAAAGAAGGTTCCTACGAGAAAAAGAAAAGCCCACGCGTGTGAATGAGTTTCAATAACAAAAATCTATTTTTAAAACACACACAACATAATATGTGCAAATATTAAAATCACAAATGTATAGGTGCACAACATTCCAATCCAACATGTAGTAGGTAGGTGTGTCACACCACGCACCGGTACTGTATCTGCACGAGGCCGGGGCACGTCTTCTCGATGCGGTCGAGTATCTCGGCGGCGCGCGCGCTGTGGCCGAGCGCCTCCTCGAAGTGCGCCCAGTGCAGGTGCAGCTCCGGCTTGTCCAGGTGGTGCACCGTGCACGCGCGCTCCAGCACGTCGCGCTGCACCGCCACCAGCTCTGGGTGAGCGCTTGATTTCTCCTCGAGGAACTTTATCAGCTGCAACACAATTGATATATCAAATTTCAAACCTTTTAGTAGAACTTTTACATTTTGCTTTATGGTGGATATTTGTCCAGTACACAATACCACTAATGTCTGTCTAGATATTTCTGCTATTGTGAAGTATTTTACTGTGACATAGTCCTTACGTTTTAGTAGGATACTGTTAAACACTTAGTTTTCTGCAGAAATAACAAAAGGAATATGAAGGTTTCTATTTCACATTTTTAATTTTAGAGTAATTATGAACTCATACAAATAATATAAGTAAAGCGCCGATCTTTCGTTATCTAAAATATTATGATTAATACATGTATCTTATTAATGTACATACCCTCATCCAAAATTCTTCATACAGTGCACAAGCGATTAGGCATCGTTCGTGCAGAACTAAAGCGCGTTTCAGGGATCCATGCTGTTTTTCCCACTCTAAGTAAGCCTTCCAGTTCTTCAGCTGACATCTTTCCAAAGGCTTCACATGGAAGTATGGGCGTTTTATCTGTATATGTATCAGTATATTTGAATAATGAATTAACCAAACTTAACGAATGAAAAATAGAAATAAGAAAAAACTCTTGAATAAGAAATATTAACATGATTATCCTTTACGAATAGCTCTAATTAACAATAATTTATGAGCAACACGCACCCCTTCTTCAAACGTCCACCGCGCGGCGACTTCTTCCCCGGTCGTTTTGTGCACTTTCCTCCGTGCTGCGATAACACGCTCTTTGATTGCTTGCGCTTCCTCCTCAGACGCCTATTAACAAAATTATAGTTATTCATTTTTCATATGAACATATAATAAATCAAAATAATCCTACTAATCCTACTTCCTACTAATATTATAAATGCGAAAGTTTGTAAGGATGTGTGTGTGTTTGTTGCTCTTTCACGCAAAAACTACTGAATCGATTGCATTGCAATATGGTACAACTGAAATAACATATAAGTTTTTATCAAATTTTTATCCCGATATTCCTACGGGATACGGACTTACGCGGGTGAAACCGTGGGGCGCAGCTAGTTGATGAAATTTATGCAATTGCTTTGCTGATATAGTTACACATCAACATATTTAAAAGATTGATTGGTAAGTGGTTGTTGCATTTATTTTGATTATCATACATAAAACTCATGTGTGCGTGAGCTGTATAGACAGGTGTGTAATGCAGTTATATCTCACCACATGGTCGAGCGGCTCGTCCTCGCCCGGCGGCAGGTCCAGCTGCGGCACCTGGCCGCTCTCGTCGCGCACCTCGCCGCGCAGCCGCACCAGCTCCGCGCGCGACACCACGCCCGTCACCGGCTCCGACATCACGTGCTCTTGGAAACTGGACACAAATCACAAACAAATAAGACACAAAATACAATACTCAGTATCAACTTAAATCAAAATTATACACTTCTTGTGTGTTGTGCTCACAAATAATTTGATTGTAACTACTTAAAACAAATATTGCTATAAACATGTTATCCCAAACTGTGAGAGCACTTGAAAGAATTTTACTCACTTATCAAAATGTGAAGTATATCCAAGTGTTGGCGTAGCTAATAAACGATCGTAGATGTTGGTCACATTCAATGCTGAACCGTTTTCTGCTTCCCACTTTATATATGACTCCCACAATCGATCCGAGCGGAACTCCAAACCGCATGCCTCTACAAATTAAAAAACTTACATGAGACTTGGGCAATAACAAAAGTTTAAAGCACTAATCGCTCTTTATCAACTATAAATATGTTGTAAAAAATGCAATTAGCTGTAAGATTGTGTGAAATACATGATGAAATCAACGAATTTTAATTTCTCGCGCGATAATTATATCTGCGTACATATGCATATTTTTTGTATTTACATGGACATACCTATTGCTCGTTCATACTGAGATCTTATATAGACGTGGTCTTCGGTTCTGGTTGATTTGATATGATTAAGATAATGTATCCAGAGATCCACAGATAATGGTATAGCTTTGAGACCTCTTTCTAACACCTGAAACGTGCAGAGCTCATTAGCAAGTCCCAGGGCGGCCGAGCGTCGCCAAATGATGGCGGCGCCGAGAAGCAAGGGAATATTTAATAGCATTATATTATGTTTTAATATAATTTTGAATTGTGAAACGAGAGGTCGTACCGCGGCCAGGACGGGGCAATGCCGACATCTCGCTTCCATCCAACTTATAAAAATGTTTGTCGGATATATTACACCTGTTCACAGTCGGTGGCCGTCGTTCTGCCTCCCCGTCGCTGTCTCCATTGCTAATGCCATTCAATGGCGAACCAAATTAATGAGGACCTGTTGCGCTTCACGCTTATATCATTTAATTTTACAATTAACTTAAGTAATTTCATTCATCTTCATTAAGCACATACTTAAATAAATTACATGATAAGGTATTTGACAATACATCATGCGTGTATAACGTAAATAATATATATAAACACTACTAAATACAATGTAGCACCACAACGAATTGAACACTAAAATAAATTCTACGTAACGCTTATATAACTCTTCGATGCATACTGTAGATTTTGCCTTACAGACATTGCCGACCTCGTTGCACTGTTGGGAAAAAAAAGCAATTGCACAATGTGTTACGACTAAAACAATTTCAAATCCAAGTGTTATGACATGTGAATTGTATAAAATTTGATATTATTAAACCTTACCAAGACATCATGTGTAACAAAAAAAATTATTAAATGCATTGGCAACAGGTACTCACCTCGAGGCACTTCTTTTTACTTCCTTTACGTTTTTCATAATCAGCATATTTTCTCCAATAACCATAACAATATGGGTAATGAGACAAGAAGGCGTCATAAGCCTCACGAGCTGCCTCTACGTCACTCTGTTGGCAAACATTTGCAATAATTTGAATAATTATTGTCAGAAATACATTTTCAAGTTAGTGTGCATTTATCATATCAGTTGGCCCTTGCCAATCCACATGCATATTCAGTTCTCTTGGCTTCACAAAGCACAAGAGATTAGCAAAGTCTTTCATCACAATAATTATATATTGTTGTTATATATTTCAAACATTCAAAGACTCTTTTACCTCTTGATCTACATATTGCAAAAGATATGTCCATCCAGTGAAGTCTGTGGGATCATCATTGACTACTTTCCAGTATTTATCTAATTCAGGTAATGTTTTTTTCTTAGGTTTTTCATCAACTGATGTTCGCTTTTCAGCAGGTACTGGTTTACTTTCACCATTCTATAAGAAAAACAGTTGTTAGTTGAAATTTTATAAAACCTAAATGTGAATCAATGTCTTTCTATATGCACAAATATTTCATACCTTAGCTACTGCCTGCTTTTTCTCTGCTGTTGGTGACTCTGGGTCATAATCACCTTCTTCATCAGGCTTTCTTTTTCTAGTGGATTCTTTTTTAGAAGCCGGGAGCTCGTCTTCTGAAACTACCTGTGAAAAAAAAATGCAATCACTATTGCCTTCTTGTGTTTGGTTTTACACATGTTTTATTCATTTCAGATTTATTCAGAAACTAGCTTTGCTGCATTGTCAAAGGAAAAGACAGTCTTGACATTTCCCTCCATAATTCCTGCTCCCATGGGTTTTCTAGGATAAAAACTATCCTATGTCCTTTTGGATGTCTCTAACTATCTCTGTACTAAATTTCATTTCAATCAACCCAGCAGTTTCAAAACAAACTAAACATATAACTATATATCAGTATTCATTAGAGCTGAGAATTTATAAAAAAATTTTTACCATCTATACAATAACTACATTTTAAAGCAAAAAAGATTATTTCCTGTATTTGTAATTTATTCAACTACACAAACAAGTATTCTCTTGTTTTTGATAACTATATTACAGATTATAAAAATCTCACCTCTGTATCAGCTGGTAGTTCTGCTGGTTTTGGACCTGGTAATTCATCATCAGAAACATTTTCAGCATCCTTAACACTAGGCTTTTGAACAAGTGGCAATTCATCTTCAGACACAACTTCCGTTTCCTCAGCTCCACCCACCTGACCAAAAGATATCAAATATAAAATAATAAATATATAAGTATGTATGTTCAATAAAAGCCGTCTCCTGTTTACAGTAATTACCTAAAAGTTTATAAAGACCTAGTTAAGACTCAAATAAAATACCCATATGATTTAATAAGCACCATGAAACTCTTGAGATGATACCTTGATTATATTTAAACATGAGATTATCACTTGACTCCTAAATACTACTATGAGAACCTTATTAATGTTTCATAAATATGTATAGGTATTGAGTATAATATGACAAAACGTGAATTCTAATATCATGTTCACCTTTGGAGATATATCCTGATCTTGGTTTTTGTCACTATTTTCAGATTCAGTAACTTTTGATTTTTCTGTGCTTAACTTTTTATTCATATCAGACATGGCATCGTCCTCTGCATTATCTGTCTTTACATCTTCAGAAGTACAACTAATTTCCATGGGCTAAAACATATTGCATATTTTTATTTTAATAATTGAACACTAATGACTTACTAAACTGAAATAAATCTTTAGAATGAACTTTTTTACTACTTTCAGCTATTGATGGGAAAAAATATTACCTCAATGGATTTATTTGTTTCTTGTGCTTCAATGCTTTTACTAATATCTTTTTCCTTCATAATTTCTTCATTCTTCACTTCACCATTATCAGAGTTCTTTGTTTCCAAGTTATTATCATTTTTATGCTGGTGGACAACATTTTCTTCGTTTTCTATATTACTTTCTGAATTTTCATTAATTTCAATTACGCCGTTGCTTTCCATGTTTATGTTATTATCGCTCTGCTCTATGTTTTCTTCCATGGCAAATGCCTCACTTGAAAATTCGCTGTCGTTATTTATTTTAGAATTACCTTCTGTATTGTCATCGGTACATTTAAACGTAGCACTTAGACGAGAATCTCCATCTGAGAGGACATTGCTTAGAGAATCGTTAGGAAAGTTAACGGCGTTATCACCCACATCAAACGAGTCGGTATTAAAACCCTCCGTATTATTCTCTAAATAATCACCAACGCTACCAGTTGATAATTCAACTGCATTAAGGAAACCCTGGTTTGATATTGACGAATCATCAACAGCGGCTTCAACGCTATTAAATTCTCCGTCTGTTAGTAAATGAGATAATCCGTTTGAATTTTCATTTATGAGTGGTACTTCGTCATTGTCCATAGTATTTTCGGACAAACATTTCTGAAAAAATTTCAAATTCACTAAAGAAACGCCGAAAGAAAATTCTATAACCTCACTAATATTTACATACCTGTAAGTCGGGGCTAGTATCGTCGTCCATTTTGTTATAAACAATACTCTTATAATAACTTTAAAGCCTTAGTTTTAATTTTACAATTCCGGCAATCTTTACGCAATAATCTTGTGTGTTGTAAAAGCTATAATATCTTTCAGCTTATCACCACGCAGAAACACCGCAATTTACAATTCCATTTATCGAATAATTCTATATTCTATAGTAAGTTTAACTCTAAGACCATAGACGATACTATATATACTAACTTACTAAGGCCAAATACTAGAAGAGTTACAGTAGTATTGGTCACAGATAACACAATACTATAATACATTAAATAGGTGTACTAACACCGAAGTTATTCCCACAGAGTACTTATAAATTATTATACATGAAAGTTACAGTAACAGTGCCTTTGCGAATGCTTTTGAGCTTCCGGCTATCCCACTCACCATTCGAAACACATTACATATATTTCACGTCAATTTTCTGTCTGTTGTGGCTCAATTCGTGCCGAAAGGTGCTCGACTTCAATTTACAAACTACCTGCTTACTTACGATATTTAATTTTATTTTAAATCTTATACTTGAGATCCGCCTCCTCCTTGGTACAGTGGATAACGCGTGAGCGTAGAACCAATATAATATGGGTTCAACACCCGGTGGGGACGCACAAAAAATAGTCTCAGTCTGGCAGGACACACAAGGTTGATCACCTACTTGTCCGTAAAGAAAATCGATCAGTGATATAAGATGTACATCATCTGTCCCATATCCCGGAGTCCCGACACGGGACTTCACTTTTTTTATGCTTGACTTGTAAGGGTGTGATTAATTAGTAATTTATTGTGGGAGTCGAGCACGCTTCGGCACGAATTGG
>NC_052109.1:5014193-5020520 GCF_012273895.1 Zerene cesonia
AAAAAAAGCAATTTTTTACACGTGCGATATACCGAATTATGTTCGATCGTAATTGATATTTTCAGGGTTGCCTTTTGAGATCTCAAATCGATCATTCGACTACAAAATTGGATGCGATATAGCCACTCGTTCCATTGTAGCATGTGCGCCTTTAAATGGGCACCATAAAAATGTGTATGACATATTAGTATTTTAGTAATGATAAAAAGAAAAGGTATCAAGGCCTGGGAAAATTGTAGTACCTGTGACTTTTGCTCCTGTGTCAAAATATTCCCTGATATTTATGTTAGATACTTCCTTACTTTATAAATTTGAAAGTATGAGACCAACTATCCAAGTAAAGAATTAAATAAAAAAAAAAGTTTTTTTTCTATTTATCCATTATACCTTTATGTGACTGAGAGCAGTAATCAGATAGGCTAGAACTTAGAACAATATATTATAGAACAAATTCATTTTTTCAAATGAATATCACAAGTGATTGGTTCTTAGATATTTTCTACTCTCAGTCGTAGTGACCGGCATTGTCTAAAAAATATATGTGGGTTTATCTGTGCCGATAAATATGCCCACCCATTATACTACTCCTTTGTGTCCACCTCTATCTGAATTCTGACATGTCACATAAGTGACATAAGTCATAACTAGTTTTTAATCTGTGGTCATAACCTATCTAATCCTAAATTTATAAATATATACGAGGGGGTATTGAATGTAATTATTTAATGAAAATATTAACTCTAGTCTCTACTACTTACTTAAAATGTGGGGTCTACGTTCTTTGTTAAATAAAACTTGTGTTGTAGAGCAAACAAATGCCGTGTTAAGTCAACAAACTAGAGTATGTATAACATGTTTTATTTATGTTATTAAATTTTCTAGCCGAATATTTACTTTTTGGATCTTTTTGTAAGTGTTTATTTTTTGTATAGAATACCTTTATATTGAAAAGAAAATGGCCTGTTCCCCTACACAAGAAAAGCGGGAAAGTTCCAAAAATGAAGAATCGACATTTCATTTACGAATTAATTGAAGACACGAATATTTCAAAAAAGCCAGACCTGCAGATAATTTTAACCAAATTCGTTGACGGTAAGTAACTTTTTCTTTTAAGTTATTTATAAGTTATTTAGTTATTTTATTATGTTTATTAGGCTACTTGAGCCTAATTTACCTAATGAACTGACTTAACTACGGCATATTATAATCATGTTTGTTACAATTTTCTATTCACAAAAAAAATACCTAAATAATGCATATCAGTGATGTATAAAGTTCTATCAAAGTTGTATCAGTGTGAGAACACATGAGTTATGGATTGATATCTATTGCATTTTCAGCTTGTGGGCAATGGACAAAATCTTTAATTAAATTAAAAACTCATGATGACTTTTACAGGTGCTGGCAATGTTGGTGATGTTCTAAAACTGCGTCCAAATGTTGCCTACAATGAATTTCTGCTACCAGGCCTGGCAGTTTATGCTACACCTGAAAACTTACAAAAGTTCAAAGCTGATGAAAATAAATCAAAAGATACATTAGAATTTAGTTCCCCATATGTCCAGAGGGTAAGATGTTTTAGAACTCTTAAACATATGTATATACCTTATCCTATATTCATATGATAAAGACAAGAATTTAAACATGCACAAAAGCAAATTAAGATATATAACTCTTTTTTCAGACTATGAGTGTTCTCTCTCGTTTAGTATTACAAATTACTATGAGCAAAACCACACCATGGAAACTTGAGCCTTGGCATGTTAAAACATCTTTTCGAAAAGCTGGATTTATTGTACCAGAGCATACTATTAAAATGCCACCCATAGAAATTAATGGACCAGACTTGTCTTTACAGGAAAAAGAATTTTTTGTAACTATTAAAGTAAGTTCTACATTTTATGCTTGCTCTGTATTATTGAACTGTTAGGTTTTATTTTAATCAGATCCATTTACATGTGCTTTGAAGAATAAATGTGACGGGAACATAATTAAAACAAACTTTTAGGTTAAATGTTTAGGTTATATAGGTGAAATATTATAAATAAATGTAAATTTCTTATGTTTGTAAATTGTAGTAAATCCATTAAATAGTTTTTAGAAATTAAAAACTATTTAACGAAATTTAAACACAATTTATAATATAATGAATAAATCACTTTTAAAATCTTTAAAAAGTTTGTAAATTGTATCTTGTATCATAGATGTTTTAAAACAAATCATAAAAATTACTTCTATTTTACAGATAAATAACAAAGAAGAAGTAAATGTTAGATGTCGCATACACCACTGGGCAACTGGCTTAGAAAGATTGCCATGGGAAGAGTTTCATTGGAAAAAGCCTTTAGAAGCTCTAATTCCAGAGCAAGCAGCAATATTAGAAAAAATGCCTTTACCAGAATGATAACCATTATATATAAAAGTGGAAGTAGAGAGATTGTAGGTATATTATGGTTAAAATAAACAAATTTGTTAAATTACCATATCTTTCCATCCTTTCAAGCATTTCGTAATAGTGTAGCAAAGTGTAGTTGAGATAAAATCTTAAAAAAATACACAAACATTTTTTAAACATTTTTATTAGCTTCACTTGTATGTTTGTAACAACTGGACTAATTTTATAACATATGCATCTTGGTTATATTTTCATAATTTGTATCACAAAACAATGATTTAATTATCAGAATGATGAATTAGTGTAATAGTGTATTAATTACGTTAAATGAAGCAATTTCTTGATTATCAAAACAATAATAATTTCTAGATAATTTTATTGTATTGATTTCAATTGATACAATATTTTTGAATGGTAAAAAGTGGTTTTTCAGAATTCTTTTCTTCTCATTCACATTAGACAACTGCTTCTGTGTCGCTGTTTTATATGAAATAAATAAAATAGTATTCCTCAATCGTATTTATTTAATATTGACCATGAAGTATTTATGAGACGTAAAATAAATTGTGCACAAGAAATCTAGTAAACAAACATAATATTAAGATAATCATCTTATTTTTACATTTTCGACGTAATTAATTTATTTCAGATATAGCAAGTCAAGTTTTATATAGCATTGAATAATATTATAAAATTTAAATTAATTAAACTAACAAAAAGAATGTCTCTTAAAAGTGATATGTTTTAAAATTTAAGCATTTAGTTATAGAAGTTTATGATATTTCTGTATCAGTTGTTGTTTCTCCTGCTTGAGAAATTTCTGCTGGCGATACAGTTTCTATAATTTCGTTTCCTGTTTCATCATTATCATATCTTTTTCCAATATCTACCTGTCTTTCCACTTGAGGTTCATCATTTGATATTTGGGTGGTCATAATATCTTGTTCATATTCAATGTTTGGATTTTCTTGTTCTACAGTATGATTATCATATACATTATCATATTGTGGCTGAGCAACAGGATTATCTGATTGATGATATGGCTGTTCATAGTTTTGTGGGTCGTAATTTTGATATTGTTCTTGTTGATAATCCTGATTTTGCTCTTCTACATTATAATATACCTGTTCATAATTTTCATTTTGGTATTGTGTAGGATTGCCATCATATTGGTTTTCATATTGTTGCTCATAATTAGGATCGTAACGCTCCGTTGATTCTAAATGTTCATTTATTTCTGTGCCATAGTTGGCCTGATCTTTAACGGCCTCGTAATAAGAGTATTGTTCGTTGTTTTCATAATTCTCATTTTCAGTAGCGTTTCCTCCTAACTCTTCATTATATGCATAGTTTTCATTGGGGTTGTCTGAATAAAACATATTTTTCTGTTCATCCTCATATTCTTTTATTTGAGATGTATCATTCTCGTTTGTATCTTTAAGAAGATCAGTTGTTTCGACATTCGTTTGAAATTGCTCACTTGAACCGATTAAAATGGATTCTTCGAAACCTTTGGAAGTTTCGACAATTTCCAAATTGTTATCGTCTTTTTTAATGTCTTGAGTTTTAATTACGTTTTCAACATTTTCTTCTATCCGCTCTGTACTTTCAAATTTATCTTTTTTGTTATCATTTGAATCGGAGTTTTGTAATGTTAAAATATTTATTTCATGCTGCTTTTTATCAGGAGTAGATATAGGTTGACAAATATCTTTACGACTTTGATCGTTTAAATCAGTGTATTCATCCTTATTGTCGTATGAAATTTTTGTTTCTAAATCTTTGCTTTTCTGATTTACAGATTCGGCAAAGTTATCGAGGATATCATTTTCTTTCTTTTTAAATTGAATATCTTGATTGCTTTGATTTAATTCATCATTTATGTCATTATTTTCTAACTCATTTGTTTTATCATGGTCTGTATCGAAAAACTGATTATCTAGTTTCAACAGTGAATTTTCATTATTAACTACAACGTCTAGTTCAGACATCAACTTTCCAGTATCTTGTGTAGTATCATTACCAATTTTTTTATGTAAATCTGTATCTTTACTTGCAACATGACCCTTTTCATCTTCCAGGGAATGATTTTTAGCATCAAACGTTTCGTTACATGTATATTTATTTATTTGTTGCGGTTGATATTCATTAGTTTTACGCGGTTGATCTTCATTATTCAAAGCATTTATTTGTTCGGAGTGTGGTTCGTTTATGTTGACCTGTTTATTTGAATTATTGTCTTTTTCCGGAAAGTCGTATTTATCATATAATCTTTCTGACAGGCTTAAAGTTTGTGGTGCATCTCGGTGTTTCTTAATATATTCATCTTTATCGTTTTGTTTTAATTCATTAAGTATGTCATATTTACTTTTCCAATCAGTATCATTGGATAAATTTGTTACACTCGAAGTAGCTGGTATGGAATAAGTATTGTTGCTTTCGGAGACTGAATGCTTCTTCGGTATCAAAATATAACTCTTACTTATTTCTTTCAATATGGCCGTTTCATCTATATTTCTATATGTCGATACGACATTCCTGTAGGGATTTGGCGTTCTGAATCGGGGTAAATATTCTGAAGACTTTGTTATTGCATCTTGCGAGTAATCACATTGATTTTCCTTAAATGATAATTATGAATAATAAATTGATTTATGCTTAATAATTGGCGTTGAAATAAGCTTATATTAATTTACCTTATGTCGCACGGGTGTGAAACTAGTAGAGGGTCGGACCCTGTCGAGCCAACCCAAAATATATTCATTGCGATTTTTGCGCTTCTTATCCTCTTCTAAAAATGCGTCGAATTGTTTTCTCAATGCGTTAATTTTTTCTGATTTGACTCTATAACCAGATAAGTTTTTAAAATATTACTTACGCTTAACAACTCCAAAATAACACTGTTAAAAAATGTATTCACTTTTTACTAGATTTCCCCATTTATTATTATGAAAAATCTCGTAACAATTTTGTAATTCTTATTTTACTGTTCCAAGTTGAGATTGTGAAAAAATCACTGCCAATAGACTTGTAACCTTTACTGAGGTTATGCTGCTCGCAGTTTCGTTACTGAATGTCTAACAATAGTTACCGACTTAGTGCATGTACATAATAGGAATTATTATATTATTACTCCAACATAATATTTTATATCACAAAAAAAAATGAAATGAGAAATTCACGCCCAATTAAGCGATCATTTATTAAAAGGTGAAGAGGTGTAGAGCTAGATTTTGGCACTTTGAACACATTTTGTTGATTAATTGAATGAAACGTTATTTTAAAATTATTAGTTTCTCTTCCCACTAAAACTTGAGACTACTATTTAGATAACTTGAACATAAAATTTAGCGTAACAATATTTGAAACAACTATGCATAAGTCCCTTGAAATCATGGTTTAAGATAAGATGGCGTATATATTCGAATACTATGCCAAAAACAGATTGAAATAAATCCTTACCACCAGAAAGAGTGGCAAAGAATGTAATTTTTCTAGAATTTTCGAAAATGTTGAATATCTTAAATCTAAACTAAACACAGTGTACTTTTCTGCACCTCCACCGCATTTACCATATTATCCATTCATTAGTAATAAATTTCATAATATTAAAAATTTAATAAAATTAAAGGGTATTTTAGTATGAACAATCTTCAACTATGTATCAGGCATCCCTTGGTACCGCAGATAACAGTGACCTTCAACCTTGGTTATATAACCTTGTCACGAAAGTTTGTTGCTTGTAATACTTCTGCACATGCAGATATATTCAATAATTGCAAACATTATATAAAAAAAAAAACTCAAATTTATATAATACTAGCTGCGCCCAGCGGTTTCATCCGCGTAAGTGTATCCCGTAATAATATCGGGATATAGACTGTGTTGAGATGCGCTTTTTTCTGTAATGTCCGTACAACACCTAACAGCCA
>NC_052109.1:5021520-5077206 GCF_012273895.1 Zerene cesonia
TAAATACTAAAAGGGCAAGATATGCAATTTATTATTTAAAAGTTTGTGTTGATATTATAATCACAAATGAGTCTAAGAGAAAAGATAGAAAACCTAATTTATATTGAAAATAATATTTCTCTTTTTTACTGTAAGGATGTAATATTGTACTGGTTGTCTTCTGGTCTTAAATGGTTAAGAAGAAAGTGTAGGTAAATGCTATAAGCATTTACACATACCTTTGAACAAGCAATTCTTGTTTCTTTTAATGTTACCTTTAAAACTCACATTTTGTCAGAACTTTCAGTTTTCCCAGTTTTCCCTAATGAGAACTATTTGTTACTAAATGCCTTTGCTACAAAAAAAAATTCAAATCTAGAATATACTACATTTTCAAAACAAAGCTATCTTGTACATTGTTCTATCTATTTATTAGATTATATTAATTATAATTATATTAATATCTATTTATTATTTTACATTAATTATCAATGACATCAAGCTTGTTAAGTTGTTTGTGAGCCACTACACATGCCATAGTTAAGACGAGTGCCATAATGGACTTTAGGGTGTTTCTCATTCAAACAATATGGACATAAATAGTGAGCGCCGGCAAATATTACGCATCTCATGGTTACTCAAGTGTATAGGCTGGAACATGTAAGCAGAAGCATTTTTCTCCCGAAGGGTAAAAAACGTAGTGCTACCAAATTTAAATGGCGAAAAATGTAAAGATGTTGAAATCTTTTTCATTGTTGGCTCCTTCAAGTTCTGTGTGTTCTATAGCTGTCTTTCTAAATTTTAATTGTTAAATATGCCGAAAGCTATTCAAAGTAATTTCCAGAAAATTATTATAAATGTTAGTATTATATAGTTACACTAAAGCGACTGTGACAACACCCTTCATTTCAGAGATAAGTAATTAGAACTGCATATATATGATTCGGAAAGCTTGACCCACCACTAAATATCTTACCGACTCTCGCTTCGAATAATCGGTACTGAAATGAAGCTAGCAAACAGATCCCACCTAGTTCCTGGGTGGCGGGCGCAGACTTTTCTAAGATATAATTTCCAATTTTTCTAAGATAGATCGGTTTTGATTAGGTGCACGAGATGACGCTGATGTTCAAGAGGGTTTTCTCGAGTTGAAACCTCAGTAGTTTAGCCTTTAACTGAGTTTATATTGTCGTGGCGTCGTCTGTTATGTTGCAAAATGTTTATATGTATGTATTAATAATATGTTGGGTTGTTGCGCAATATGTCGCATTGGATATAATATGGAGTGAAAACGTGTTTTAAACTGGAACCGTCTCTGACAGTGCCTTCGATAAAAAACAGAAAAAGTCAAGAAGGGAGACCCGGATGGAACGAAGGTCCTTTCGTTTCTATAAGAGAGAGAGAGAGAGAGAGATAGAAACATGCGTATACCGCTACAACTTTTCGTGAGAATTTTTCCGTCTAGCCCTCTTTCACAACGCGATAAGGAACTTCGTTCCAATTATTTTTGATAACCAAAAAATTAAACCTCCGTCAAATTGTCAGAACTAGATCAATTTTCAATCAATTGATCCACTGGTGCCGCCCTATGGGAGACACCAGTTTCCAAATAAAGAAAGACTCATAAAAAAGATATGAGTTTGTATGTTTTATGAGTCCTTTTGAAGTTGGTTAATAAATATAGAGTGTGATTTTTAAGAAAGCCGTATTACTTAATCATTGTACTGATTCAACTTTATAATTGGATGCATTTTTTATTACAATGCAATTGTACAATATTTATTACATTTTCGTCATGCTTCGTGACTTGAACCTTCTACAAAAATTTAAAAATAATATATATATGATAAAATAATTTTATTAAGTGTGTGCAATCAAAATTATTGCATTAGTAAACTGATTTATTTCTTAGCAATAGTAGGTCAATAATTTTTTTTGTATAAATAGCCTCCCAGGCAAATTTAAGGCACTTGTTTCAATAAGTATTTTTTTAACATACTACCTAAGATCACAGTTGAATAAAACTATTACTTATAAATTCAATGATTTGTAAGTGCATTGTATGATTTCGCTCGTCTTCTTCTTTCAAGTTCCTGTAGCAAAGCAGACCTGTAAGCAAAATTTTGATAAATTTGAAATATTATACTCAATAACCAAATTCTTATACGAACGAGTATTCATTATTATTCTTACCTATATTGTTCATACTTCATAACAATTAATTGTAACTCTTGTTTATAAAGTCGCGTAAGCATATCTGAATAGCAATCCAACTCGCTCAGGCGAAACATATTCCAACGTAATTTGTGATCCAACTCCTGATCAGCTGTATATAAATAAAATTATAAATGTGATAAAATATTGACAAACTCAGGTGGGTTAGTTAAGACTGGAATGGTTGAACTAAAAAGTCTTATTTTAGAGCTCCGTACCCGAAGGGTAAAACGGAATATTACTAACATTTCGCTGTCCGTCTGTCTGTCCGTCTGTCCGTCCGTCCGTCCGTCCGTCCACCTGTCTGTCTGCCTGTCTGTCCGTCCATCCATCTTCATCAAGCTCTATCTCACTGAACCGAGATAGGTTGAAAATTTCAGATATTATGTATTTTTATAGCCGCGATGCTAAGAAATAAAATATAAAAAAGAGACGCCGACTTAGACCCGGTAAGTGGGTGATATCAAGCAGGCAACCGAGCTAGTGGATCACCTGATAAACGAATACCACCACCCATGAGGCGTATATAGGCATAAGGAAATGATTGATTTGCCACGAAGACCAAAAAATGATTGATGGCGGAAATAAAGGAATGGACTGAGAAGTCTAATTGCTATTATTTAAAAAATACTTCACCTTTTGAGTAAACAACAAGCCAGTGTGGAATTTCCTCCAAAAGATACGGCGGCACAAGCGTTGGAACAAGTGGGCTCACTAAATAGCATCCTCCCACCAGACAGGGGTGTGCGTATGTTGTCTGTTGTGTTATTTCACTAAAAGGAAAGTAAAGGTTTTACAATGTCATGGAATCTGTGGGAAATCAACTAAATATCTAAGTAGCATATAAACACCTAAGCATAATAAATACATGTTATCTCTTTTAACTTACTTAAAATAATAGACACCATGTTGAGGTGTAGACACTCGTTGCCATGGGCGTGGTACACTTTCCAAGGGGTGTGTCCAATGAGTTGTTTGAGTATTATGATCCATATAGTAACGTCGCCCACGTAGTGTTCGGTCAGCGGACCAACCAGGCGGTAATGGCAAGTCGCATTCATCTGAGGCTGTAAGAAAAAAGAGACAAATTTCGAGATTTCTGTTCATTTCTAATCTAAAGCAAATCCTGTTTAAGCGTTTTCATATTTTGAAGCCCTTTGTTATCAGGTGCCCCCACTATAGTATTACAGTCAAGTGTACCAGTTGCTGATGAAAGCTTGTATACTCGTATTTCACTTTTTAAATGTTGTTATATTTCAATATATAAAATTAGTGGGCCATTATATTGGTTCATTAAAAAATATTTTACAAACCTTGACTAGAAGTTATCATATTTCCACCATGATTTTTATTGTGATATGGAAGAGCAGGAGTATTAACATAATTTGTATAAATTGGTGACGATTGGCTGGTTGAATTATAGGCTAAAAAAAACTGCTTGTGATAAACTCAAACTCAACAAAATTCATTGATTAGATATACTAAACTATTAGATTTAATTAAGAAAGGAATGTCCAAAACCTTTGTCTTGATAATGTCTCAATTTTTTGTTGAAAAATATAATTTATCTATATATCCTTTTTGCTAATATTGGTTTCTTTCATTTAGTGTGGACTGAGCCTTACATCAGTTTATATAGAAATGTCCTTGTCTTAGATTAAATAATCATTTGTACGTACACCTTTGATATTTGACACAAATAGATGCTGAATCAATCCTATTCTTGGATCAGGTAGATCACAAACTACTTACATTTTAAAGGAAAAAAACAAAACAGATATTATGAGAGCCTAAATTAAATAAGCTAATTCCATATTCAATTTTATAATTTCTATAAATATAGAAACCAAAATCGAAGACAGTAACCTTTTCCCAGAGTACACATGCTAAAGACTTATTTTTTATTTTACAATGTAATGTAGATAAACTAATAGAAATGTGACTTTTTATACATACACTCTGTAACATGAAGTCTTATAGAGTGTGGAGATGGAGGATGGATCCGGGGTGTTAGACTCAAATTAGAGGATATTCTAGCCATGCTAGTCTCCCTTGAACTGTACTGCTGTTGCTTTTGTTGCTGTACCTTTAATATATATTTAACATGTGATATATTTCTGTATATTAAGATCAACAATGAATTGGAATGTACAATTATAATAATTAAATATAAAATAATAATTGTGAGAGTTTACACTGGAACTTATTCTATACTTTTGACATAAATAATAATCTTAATAAGATTATATCTACACATTATAACATTATACTATAGACTGTATTGTGTAGTATAAGATGAATCACTTTGATAATATAATAATAGGCTTCATTTATTACCTGCTGCTGATTTTGATAAATTGGATCTTCTTGTGTTTGATGATAATATCTATAGCTACTTTGACGACTAAATGAATCATCAATATCATTTAGTGTTGAATGGGAAGCCTGGAATAATTAATTCATTACTGGTGTGTTATCTATCAGTTAATTTAAAACACACTAATTTACTCATGTCTTACTATGTTGGCGTCCAAGTGAAGCTGAGAATTAAAATTGCTTGCAACACTAGTTGTTTCACTTCCAGTGGATAAATTAGCAAACCTGTTAAACATTGAAAATTTAATTAATATGAAAATGTTGAAAAACTGCATAATAATTAAAAACATTTGTGGTACCTGTGCGCCAAATTGGGTACTGACTCACTCGGAGTATACTTGCCAGCATGACCACTCATTGTTTGAGCTTTACCAAATTTATTTTCAGTACTTTGAGAGCTTCCATCGCTTGTACCAAATGGTTGACTTCGTGGTCTTTTGTTATTGCCAGTGGTCCAAACATTAATGACTGTAATTTATCACTTCGTTAATATAAGCAACTACTGACGAAAATAATTATTATAAAGGAAAATAAAACATACTTGGTAAGTCTGGTGGAGTATCTTTCTTTATATACTTTCCAACGACACCTTCATTTATAGCCTTTTGTCCCTTGCGCGATATCATTTTTAATGAATTTATTATAAACAACAACAGCAGTCTAACGCTTCGTCAATATTGTTAGTAGTTAGTATGGATCGAGCTAAAAAGAAATAATTTTTTTCATTTCTAAATATTGTAATAATATGAATCTATCTATTTTCTTTGAAAATTCAAAGCACTATTCCTTTTTAATAAGCAATTCATTTACGGAAATAAAAACTTTACTATTCCAGGCTTTTATCTTTATTGACATTTGTATACTGTTCGTAATCTGTCAACGGCAATTGTCAAATGATTAGTGACAATTTACCTTATGTTGCCAAAATATTATTTTGCTTAATCTGTGAACTCTGCGAACCAATGACGTACTACACTATCCTACAATCCTATCCTATAGGATAAGATAGGATAGGATAATTCCTTCCTACTAATATTATATCCTACTATCCTATCCTACTATCCTACTAATATTATAAATGCGAAAGTTTGTTAGGATGTTTGCTTGTTTGTTGCTCTTTCACGCAAAAACTACTGAACCGATTACAATTAAATTTGGTATACGTAGACAACTGGATAACTGGAATAACGTATATAAATATAGGCACCTTTTTATCCCGATATTCCTACGGGATACGAACTTACGCGGGTGAAACCGCGGGGCGCAGCTAGTAGTCTCTATAGCAACTATAGGGACTGATATTATATATATTTAGTTAAGCTTAACACAATTATAAAAATGATTTAAAGCTTTTAAGAACAAAATAACATATTATGGTTAACCGTGAATCTAATATAGGTCCACAGTAAGTCCGTTTTGGTATATGTTTATCTCTTAAAGACAACATACTACGCCCATTGTCAACCGACTCCGAAAAAAGAGGAGATTATCAATACGATTGTATTTTTCATGTTTATTACCTCATAGGGTTTTACTTTGTCAATCGATTTTATGATTCTTTTTTATTTGAAATATGTCGCTTCCGATGTGGTCCCAAATAAATTTGGTCTAATTGAACAATGTAGATGCGGTTAAGTTTGTTTTTAAATTATTACAATACCTACTATTAATTATGGAAGCTGACTGATAGCTATAAGCTATTTACACGAATACGGATTAATCCTTATCCTTTTAAATAAGATAGTTGGGTTGAACATTTTATGAAGATTACTTTACTCTTTACATCATGCAAATTTTATGTAGCAAATTGTAAATGTTTGCAATGTAGAAAAGCATTAGATGTAGTAAAATCAATAATGTTTATGGTAGATCACCGTATATCATAGGTCACCGGCTATAAAATATTCATACCTACAAAACAATTTCGTGAAAGATACGCACAAGTAGGCATAGTATAATCAAATAATCATCATCAAAATCATATCATATTACTGTAATCCAGATTCATTTGCACCTGCCCAGCGACAGACGATACCATCTTATGTATTAATTGATGATTATACTACTACGTATATGATACGTGTTCATCAATTGTATGGAAGTAATATACGCCTACTCTCTCATCTGATGCATAAATGTATTTGTGCCTGTGATCTAATCAACGACGTACTACTAAATAAACTTTGCAATATGGCGTATAAACCGGTCCGAGAGTAGTGTGTCTCTTTCTAATGAGGAATCCATGGACATGATTGATTATTTTTACAAAAAAATTAAAACGCATAGAAATTAATAGAACTGTACCAGATTTAAATATAGCCACACGGATGGCAAACGGTCAGATTTCAAACAAGAAAAAAGAATGATCAAAATCGATTCAACCGTTCGGGCGCTGTGACACCATAGATAGACTAACACACAACTTTTTTGATGAAAAGCAAACTGCTAACATGAAAAAATTATACAATCACAAATCGACGCACGGTAAAATTCGATCATAAAATTCAACCTATGGCTGAAACCATCGAGCGGCACATGATTGTAGAGTGAAATGGTTAATTGTTGTTCTTTATGTAAATAACAAAGACAAACGATTTTTATGTCCTTATCGGCGTGACTGGTTTTTTTTTTTGTTGGAAGTCAAAAGACAGTCAGACCTCCGTTACTCGGCGTACCTACAACGATAAGTGCCTACAAATTCGCGTGGCGCTTTTGTTTTTTCGACAGACAACCCTCCCGCCATAGGTAAAGCGTCACTCTGCGCCAGACAGTGACAGAGTTACGCGTTAGAAGAGAGCGGCAATACTTACTACTTAGGTGAATATCTCGCTAGGCACTAAGTGATTATGCAAGCTGAATTGAACTTTGTTGCTTAGCTGCAAGATTGGATTGACGTGTGCTACTGTACTTGTACTTATTATTCTGTGCCTCAGTTGTGTATACAAAAGTACTCTGGGTTGTGAGTTGTGACAAACTAACTCGAATCGAGACATTTAAGTGATTTTTGCGACATAGTGAAGATTTTTAGTGACTTTAGTGTTAAGTGCGATGGTGGGTTGCTGGTTGTTCTAGACTGTAAAATCGTAAGCGAAAGCGAAAAATTTATAGAATAACATTTTACTTGTAATATTATCCGAAATTATTCTTCTTGTTATGAAGCAATATAAACATTTTGATTATGATGTTTTGTTGTAAGTTTAATCTATTTAGCTATGAATATAAAACGTAGTAAATTTACGTTTTTTTTCAATAATATCTGAAATAAAGTAACCTAAAATAAACGGTACATCTCCGAGGGTTACCATTTTAGTTATGCTATTTTACCCCAATAAATTGTAATCTTGAATATTTTATTCGTATATTACATAAAATATAACGTACGTGTGTATGTATGTGTGTTATTAAAATATGAATATAAATAAACTCTATTTTAAATATCATTTCTGTCTTGTAGATCGCTACAGAGGGAAATGGTTGGATTACATTTGTAACGTTATATCATTAATAAAAAATAAGTTATAAGAATTGTTTTATTTCATCATCTGCATCATGTTTAGCCATCGGGTATTGTAATCACAGATAAGGAACTAGCTACTACGTAATTATCATTTTCTCACAATCGACATTGTTCTCTTGTAGACTTTTCAAAATTTTAAATGTATAATGATATAAATATTTCCATTGCAAACATAAAGCCCGATTAGTATTCATATCTGTCACTGAAGCACTACCAAAATATCGAAAATGAATGTACAATTGCCTAATAAGGAGAAAACCAACGTAAGTGGCAACACCAAAAAATACTTGCTGTTTCAACTTACAAGTGCAGCCACGCGATAGTTCTATTTTTTGTCTCTAATATAGGTCCTATATCTAAACTTAGTACCAATAATGTTTTATTTGGTAGGTTTAGGCTTAGGTGATGCAAAAGATATCACAGTTAAAGGTCTCGAGATAGTTAAAAAATGTGATAAAGTCCTCCTAGAAGGTTACACTTCAATATTAACCGTCGGACATAAAGTATTAGTAAGTATTTGGAAAGACTGGCTCATTATCTTAGGTATTCTTATTTTTGAAGTTTCATAAATTCTTATACAAATGCAAATGAAATGACATTACTTGTTTCTAACAGGAGGAGTTTTATGGAAGACCCATAATAATTGCTGATCGAGAATTATGTGAAGGTAATATAGATGAATTCTTGAAAGAAGCAAAAGAAAGTGATATTGCACTTCTTGTGGTTGGAGATCCGTTGGGAGCTACGACTCACACAGATATGTTGCTTCGCGCTAAACAGTTTAATGTTGAAACCCAGGTCAATATATCCGGTGAATTGTAAAGTTATTCTGTTGTCAAAATTTGCATACATATTACTTATATATATTATTTCAGGAGTTTTATTATAAGGTATTTTCTTTTAGATCATTCATAATGCGTCAATAATGAATGCGGTCAGTTGCTGTGGATTACAGTTATACAATTTTGGTGAAACAATTTCAGTACCTTATTGGACAGAAACATGGAAACCAGACAGCTTTTACGAAAAGATTATCGGAAATTTTTCGAGAAACTTGCATACACTCTGTCTTTTAGGTATATACAAAACTTACAAATTCTAAAGTAATTGCAAATATCAATAGGCAATAAGCACAAAATTTTCGCCTATTTAGCATAAATAACGAATACAAATGGAGGATTATAAAAATCTATTGAATATACCAATAATTAAATTTACACAATATTGAAAAAAATTGCCTAGTTACTGAAAGAAAACAAACTAATTATGAAATATCCAATAATCACCTGGTTATTTTACGATTAATGTATTCTATTTTTAGATATAAAAGTCAAAGAACCTACTGAGGAGTCATTAACAAAAAAAGTTCGGCAGTACATGGATCCTAAATTTATGTCAGTCAAGGAAGCTGCTGCACAATTATTACAGATAATTGAAAACAATCAAAACTCAGGTTGTTATCATACTTTGTTTTAATAGAGACTATACATATCAAGGACTATAAATTTATTTCTTAAGAAAGTGATCCATACATCAAGTATGTTAATATTAAAGAATATTAGTGAAAATATTTATTTTTAAATATAGTAATAAATAGATAGTGGCTTACAGAATTTTTTCTATTTATATAAATTGGTGATATTTAACATTCTTAAAATAAACTCAGCCTTGAAAAGGTCAGGTAAACTTGAATATATTTCGCTTCAAAACTGAAATTTTTTGAACTGATTAACATTATTATGTATAGTCATTTAGCCTAAAATAAAACTTTTCTGAGCATATAAAGATATGTGAATTACTTTTTGAAAAATATTTTTCAGATCATATGAATTCCTAAAATTTACAAAAGATATACAGTCAAATGTTGCTTGAATTTTTTAAAGAAAATGTTAAGATCTAATTTTTTAAAGGACTACCTATATTTACTAGAATGTTTCTTCATCATATATTTTATTACATAACTTAAATGAAAATTACACGATACATTTTTTATTACAGCATTTCAGATTTTGTATTTCACTATCTCTTGAAATTCATGTTTTAATTGTGGATTCTGTGGTGCAGGTATAACTAAAGCTAGTTTAGCTGTCGGCTTATCAAGAGTGGGAGCTCCAGATCAAAGAATAGCAGCAATGAGTTTAGAAGAAATGCAAAATTATGAATTGGGGCCACCTTTACATAGCTTGGTGATTCCAGCTCCCAACCTTCACCCACTTGAACTAGATTATTTAGCGCAATTCAGACAATTTGTTTAACTTTTGAGTTATGCAACAAGAGTCTAACATTACAAAATTACTTTATTCTAATATGATATGAAAATATTCAAAGATAAATCATAGTGTTTAATGTTACATTATGGCTATTTAAAATAAATATTTGATAAAATAATGTTATCATGTAGTTTTATTATTTACATTTAGAATTTAAATCATGATATAAACATTATCAATTGCTACAGTAAGAAATAAAAATTCAATAAAATTAAAATTGGTCCACAAAGCTACCAAAAACTTTTTATGTTACATGTGAAGAGACATGATGTGAATAATTATGCAATAGTATTAGCAATTTTCGCATGTAAATTCGTTGCCATTTAATCCCTTGTTGATATTGGGTAAGCTTGTATATCCACATGTAGACAGTCAATCATTTAACAAAAACGTGTCAAATGCACTATTCTATATAATGTTACACTTATTTTGTAGATCTTACTCCTGAATTGTTTAATAAAATCAATTTGAATTATAAACAATAATAAAAGGTACATTAATTATTATTTGGTCTAAGTTGCGCGTTAAATTACAAAATTAATAAAAAATATACACACAAGACATAAACAACGGAATGTAAATGTACCTACATAGGGTGCCATATAATATCACCAACAATGGTACATTACTAATATTTCTAGTCATAACTGGAACATGGTGGGTCACATATCTATATAATATATTAAAGGCATGGCTAATGTGTAATATTACTCTATATAACACTAGGACATATTTTAAACATTAAATAAGACAGTCTTTAAACTTACTTATTAGGGATACATACATAAATTTTATTAAATAATAATATATTATTAACTCGTGCTTTCTAGTCATCAAGTGAGATTATTAAAATGTTTATATAATTAGACATAGATGGGAGTATTTTGTCTTTTAAACAGCAGAGACCTGTTGATCTTCATCTTCGTCATCAGGTGTGTCATGATAATAATCATAAGGTCGGGTCACGCCTTCATGCGAATGGGCTCGGCTTAAGCGCTCAAGGCGAGCTACTTGAGCGGCCAACGTGTATGGCATTCTCGGGGGCGGAACCGGCCGCACGCAGTTAGCTGTCGTACAAGACCCATGCCCACTGTCACTTGAAGTCGCCGAACCCGTTTTTCTTAATGGCAAGTTTACTAAAGATGTTACACTGCTACTTTCAGCAGACAGGTCAACAGGCAACGGGGTTGGAGTATCTGAGTGCGATCGCTCATGTGCCGCTCGAGAACAGCATATCCCAGGAACAGTTCCATCGCGCCGATGCGTGCAAGGCGAAGGTCCTGGTGGAGGAGGTCTCGGTTGGTGCGGTCGTGTTTTAGCTGGCTCAGAAAGAGCCAATAGTTTTCTTACAGCTTGAGGAGATGCTGCTCCAAATTTATTTGCTCCAAAGCTCTTTTTACTTTCACTGGCTGATGAGGCACTGCTAGTTGTAGATAAAGACGGTGAAGGGTGACGACGCCGAGGAACAGTAGGTGCTGGCCCTGAACCTTCACATTCTAATGACAAAGCATGAAGTCGGTCTTCATCAGTTTCCACATGCATACGGTTTAAATATGCCTTTACGCGTCTAACCATTTGGGCTTCTTCAAACATTTTTTTGGGATTAGGTACATTGGAGGATTTCTTTCTTCTCTTAACTGTTACTTGGCCTTGTTGTACACCAGTTGTTAATTGGTTTAAAGCTACCATAGCATTTGATGGTGGTTGTTTTCCTGATTCTAATAATGTCAGCAAATCATATGGTGCACTGCACATGTTTGTTAGAGTTTTCACTTCTTTAGCTATCATACGCAATTTCTCAAAATTTACCATACCTTCAACTTTTGTGTCATTTCCTTCGTGAATAAATGTTAAATCTTTTCTTACTACTGGATAAAATGGTATAACTGGTGATCTGCCTTGTTCAGCAGTTAATAGTTGTCTATATTTTGACATATTCCTCGATGGATCCATAAGGGTTTGTAAGTCAGAGAAAAGTTTGCTATATTTGGTTGGTAATTTATCCCAAGTCATTCTCAATCTGGATACAGCTCCATGACCTAAGCCCGATATGATTGCAAACATGGAATTGTAGTTTTTGCATTCCTTGCAATGTCTTGCAACTTTAATGAATTGTTTTATTATTCTTGAACGTCGTACAAGATTTTGCTCATTCACAACTTCTGTAACTACCCAAAACATTTCTTTGTTGACTAAGCCTGCAAATTGTGATAACATTGGAGTGCCATACCTACTTTTCAATCCAAATAAATCATCTACATATTCAGTACTCTCAATTTGTCTGAAAATATAAAAGTCTTGTAATGTCAGCTGAACTGCTACTTCAACAGCATTAAGCTGCAGAAAATGGACTACACTTTCTCTGAGTAATTCTGGTGCCATCTCATCAGGTACTAAAGTTTCACTTATACCATTAGTTTTTAAGTAATATCTAGAGCTTAACCCAATTCTCTCAGCAAGGTTCTGTAACTGATCTGGAAGTCGGTGTTGTTTGATTATTCCACCCTGAGCAACTGAAACTTCACAAAGAGAGAAATTAGAACTGGGTTCAGTTATTCCAAACTCGCGTAATGCTAACATTACCACTTCCCTAGCAGTTGTTTCCTTATGGGCCGGTAAATATTTACAGGTTTGATCAGCTCTGTATACTTTTAATACATGTTCAGGATAATCAGAGGACTGATAGTCATCGTAGCAAATTGAGATAAGATCAGGATTACTGTGGGAACTATAGAAAGAATTGCTAGAATTTGCTTTATTTAATGAATCTGTATTTGACAAAATGCTGTCATCACTGTGGAGTCCATCAGTTATTGTATTTTTGGGTAGTATATTCATTTTCATCAAAGCTTTGTGAAGTCTTTTCGGACCTAATGTCATGAATCCTTTTTGTGGTTCTTTTTTCATAATCTGCTGGGGTTTTTTAGTTGGAGATTGAAAAATTGGTGTAAATGTTATTGGATCATCACTCAAAAGTTCAGCAGTTGATAGTCTCGCTCTTGGGTCAGTTTGCCACCTTGCCATGTTTGTAGCTCCTCGTTGTCTAGGTGAATTTTCCGGCATAAGAAGCATTTGCTTGAAAGCAAGGAAATTACTTTTAACAGTAATGCTGAGATGTGTTGAGCCTGTTATTATTTCCATGGCTTTTGCATGGCTTACATGTTGGAATGATTGTCCATTGACTTCCAATATCTGATCTCCTCTTTTAAGACCAACATCTTCAGCTTTTGAATGTTTCTCAACTTTCAATACAAATATTCCATATCCTCTTTCATATCCTCCAAGGATGGTAAAATTTAATGGTTCATCTCTTGTAGGACGTGACAAAGTGACACTTCTAGTTCGAGCCTTTGCTGAGCATGCTATGTTTAACAATCGCAATTGACTTTCCATCTTTTCATGCTCTAAAGCCATTTCAAAGTTCTCCAAAAATTCCATCATATTTGGATCAGTTTCAAAGTCTGTGAAATGATTATTAACCCAGTAAAGTACAACTCTTGTAACTTTGTCTCGGACTGTTGGTTCAGAAAACCAGGCAAGCAACTGTTTGGCAACAACTAAATGACTTTCAATGAAAGTCCTATGGGTTAAAAGAAAATCTTCCACATAAGTTGAGTCTCTTGAATTGTCTTCAATAAGCTGCAACATTAACTGCTCTGGAGTTCCTCTAATGACTACTTGTCCATCTTGATGTCCAGCTTCACCAGCAACACCCCTATATTCTGTAACCAGTACCACTACACCATTTTCATTTTCATGTCGCTTTATATTTTCCTGACCTTGATGCAAGATCCGATAATAATCAGTTTGAGTGACACAAACAAATTGGCAATCATTACATCTAGTAGTCATTACTCCTCTGTGGTATAGTCTTTCTAGGGTGGCTTCAGCCATTCCAAAACTATCTCCAACATTAAGATACTCTACTTCACCATTTGAATGTTCAATTCCAACATGTCCATTTATTAAGACTGACCATGAGTCATGCTCTTCTCCATCTTGCATGACAATTGTTTCAGCTTTTTCAACAACAGCAAACACCATTACAGCACACAGTGCTCTACGCACAGTCAAAGTCATATTTGTAAATGCTTTCAAATGTTGAGTAAATTCAAGAAGAATCTCAATATCTTCTTCAGTTCTTTCACTTGGATCTTTTTCAAGACATTCTCTGACAGCATCCCTGACTGTCAGACTGTCCATACTTTCTTCTAAATCTTCCTCTTCATCAGAATCCACTATAGATTCAAGGAGACCTGACAAGTCTACCTCCATGTCCATATCTAGGGAGCTGTGAACTGATGTCATTGTGTCACTGCCACTATATGCAGAGCTTGTATCACTGGCGTTAGAGCACTTAAGAGTGTGGGGGTACAGCTCTGGACTGTGACGACCACCACGCCCACCTCTCAACATTGTGAAGCTTCTATATGTCTTAGATGACTTGCAGCTCCTATAACAGAATATGTTATATATAATAAATATTAATATTCAACATAGGATTAAATGATTTAAGCATATAAAGTACTTACATATCAATTTGGCACAGATAAGCCAGTTACTTTTTATTTAAGAATTAATTGATAGAGCATCTAACCAGTTAGAAAATATATAGAAATCAATGACTCAATATTCAGAAATAAAAGTTTATTAAAAAATATCTTGGAAGATTTAATTCTTAAAACCTTAGCAATGTGAATAGTAAAGTTTGATAGTTTTTGTTATGCCTTCATAAAAATACGTTAACATAGGCTTTAACGAAATACAAAAGCTGTACATTGATTTTCTCTTATAAATAATAATGAGTACATAGACCAGTCAGTTTCTTATTAATGTTGACAGTTGGTCAATACATTCAATGTTAAATTAGCAATTTCACCTTAAATACTGAATACTACAAATACGAGTATTTTTTAGACAAACCTTTTCAATTTCTATTTTATTTATTTTGCATTCATGGCGGAACTGTCAGAGCTTCCATGTTGCTTTCTAATTAGCTACGCCATTGGATAGAAACAACACTTTAAATGTTTAACACTGTTCACTTGATTTGAGAAGAGAAATTGTGGATATTCAAAAAACATATAACGTTTATTGCAAAAGCAAGCAAGACACCAAAAATTTTAGAAAGCAACTTTCCAAACGTAGTACCTATACACCATAGACACAGATGTTTTAAAAATCGTTTTCATTCAAGAAAGAATACAGATTATATTGAATGAAAAACAATAGTCAATGTTTGTGACCATAGATAAACAATTCAGTGTCGAAATTATACGTTACCAAAATAGATAACTAGATAGGTAGTCATTATTAAAATACTGTCACCAAAAAAAATCAGAGCAAAAACGTGCTTATAAAAAGTTTGAATAAATGAGAAAAGATACTCAAATTTCTTTGCAATGTCTAACATAAAAAATGTCTAAATTTTTGTTGCAAAAAGAATTTTCAAATACTCTTAGATATTTAAACAGGCTTTACTTATTTTTCGTAAAAGGTGCAATTTATTTATTTGTTTAAAAGCTCTGTGTATTTGTATATTAAAAATCTTACAATCTTTAAATGATGTAATGTTGCTATAGACACAATTTATTTATCAAATTAATTAATTCTCTTCCGTAAGCGATTCTCGAAAGGACTTCTTAAATATTAATTCTATATAACTACAAAAAACAAATTGCGTTTATCACATAAAATAATAATATAATTTTCCTTGTCTAATGTGTAGTAAGTTTCAAATAATTATGATAATATAATTATATAAGCATCTCAACTGATCATCTGAACATTTTTATATCTCCATCTATTTTCAGAAATAGGTACTTTTGAGTGCTGGCGTTTTCGCAGCAAAACCAGTGATGTTAATCTTATAACTAGATAGCTTTTTGTAAATTCATCGTTTTTCGTTGCGCAAAAAGTCTAAAAAATCATATTTATCTTTGTTGAAGTGAAATTATCGAAATATATTTGTGATTTCCATTAAAATGCATCTTGTTTCACTGTCTAAGTCGAATCGGATGGTGAGCGATGGCGAGAATACGGTGATAGATTTTTGGTGTTAAAAATTGCTCTGTGTCATTGCCATATAAGTTTTCCAATATTTAAGAGCAAAAATAATTCTTTTTTTCGACGTTATCCGTGTTTTAATTATTTAATCTTTGGCCAAATTGACGATTATTGTGTGGAAATTAAGTTGTCATCGACTGACCGGCTGATATTACACGAGGCTTGTATGTATATGTGACTTCTACCTTTTGCTATTTGTGACACGCCTCAGAAAATAAATCCGATTTTGTGAATGAACTCGTTTTGTTTTGTTTTTGTGGTAATATAGTGATAAAGATAATTTTAAATTACGTAACTGTTGTGGAATCATAAAAGTGTATAAAGGATGGCCTGAGTGTGACCACTCCATTACCGTCATGAGTGACGAAGGAATGTTTGTTTAGGCTTTAATATTTTGCTTCGACTTAACGAGTAGTACTCGTTCATCTCGTTACATTGGCTGGATCATGAATCTATCATTTAAACAAGATTTAAATTGATCATTCTCGGCTTATCGTCATTACGGACTCTTTTATATTAGAAAAATGTCTTCGGGAGCATTTGTTGATAGAATTGACCCTTTCGCTAAGCGGTCTTTAAAGAAAAAGACCAAGAAATCTCAAGGGTCTTCACGGTATCGTAATACGCAAGATGTGGAGTTGCAGGCATTGCCATTCTTTAAAGGTAAATATAGCTATGATTTACATTTTTTTTTATTTACACATAAGCAAGCTAATAATAATTAATAATCAATGTTGAATTTTAATTTTTTTTAATATGTCTTTTTATCATTAATGAAACCTTTAAATATGAATGTATATTTTGGCAAAAACAAGCTATCAATCAGAATTGCTTAAACATTTCAAAGATAGTCCAGACTATTAATTTTATGAAAGAGTAGTGTTAATGATTTCTTTTTTCCATATTTTTAGTTTTTAGTATCAAAGTTGTTTAGGTTGTACAGGTGATATACAAATAGCCTTGCAAAAGAGACCTACTTTTAACAGCAACTCTATAAATGGTATAATTTATGTTTCTAACTGTGGAACTTAGTATCTTTCATATAAGTATAATTAATGATAGATACAAAAAGACTAAGATCCTAATAATTATTCATTAATGATTCTACAAATTTAACTTTTATAAAAATTAATGTAGTTTTAATATACAATTAATTTAGAATAATCATTCCAATACTATATGACAATCAAATGTACTGTCATCTCTGATTGAGATTTCAATGAACTGTAATAATTTTTATTAATTCTACAAATAACTAGAAATGATGCAGACTCGGTGGACATAATTTCTAACTCCGTAATTATATTTCATTGGAGTTTATAAATCATCGTCATATATACCACTTTAAGGTAATCACAAATAAATAAAAAAAATTCTAATTCATTATATGGGTAGGTTAGGTAGGTATTTACTCTTATTGCAAGTTAAATATATTGCGATTTATACTTAATATTATACTGTGTATTGATATGTGTAAACATGTCTTTCTATGTATTGTAGAACTTAGTTCACAATAAGTAAACATATAGTTATTTGTATTAAAATTATGATTTGCGTTTACAGATGTTCCAAGTAGTGAACAAGAAGAACTATTTATCCGCAAGTTGCGTCAGTGTTGTGTTGCATTTGACTTTATGGACCCTGTAGCAGACTTGAAGGGGAAAGAGATCAAGCGTGGTACATTGAATGAGCTTCTTGAGTATATAAATGCTGGCCGCGGGGTGCTGACCGAACCAGTGTACCCAGAAATTATTAAAATGGTACAGTATATGCTTCTACACATTAAACATTAGCTTTTTCCATGTTATACCTTTTGTTACTGTTTTAAGCCAAACTATATAAATGATTAGAGGATAAAAAAAAATTCTTCATAAAAAAAATATCCAATAGAAACATATATTTTAAAGGGAAATTGGTTGATACCAGTGAGATATTTACATCATAATCAGCTGGATTCTAATTTTCGTAATGATTTTAATTTATCTCTAAATCATATTATTTTAAATAGTATGCAAATCTGATGAGAATAACTCTGCATCAAAAAAGGTGAACAACAATAAAAATGCAATTGAGATTGTTATGATATGAAATATCAATAATTTATTATGTACAGTCATATAAAAAAGCAACAATTAGGACATTGTTAATCCTAATAGTATATATAAAAAAAAATATACTTATAATATCTGTTCATGCTAGAGTTTTGAATAAAATGTAATTATTTCAAATTTTATAATATAATACAATTCACTATAATTATAATAGTGAATTGTATTGTCATTGAGAGAATTTGTATGGGAATCTCAACAGTGCCTGCTGTGCGTAAAAAAAATATTTTTGGCAGCACCTGCAAAACTTGTCACTTCCTTGTAGCAAACACATTGTTTACAAAAATTGCACAAACATTTTATTGACATAGGGTATAGAATATTCTAAAGCTGGCTATTGAAAGATGTCGAAATTATATCATATTATATGTAAAGCCCCTTCACACAAGTAGCTACAATATACATCAACATAAATAATAGCAAGAAATTAATATTATTATCGCATGTTATTATATAGACTGCATGTTAGGGAACACCTAGAAATATTTTGAATGTACAGCATGTTCCTCTTTTTTTTTTTCTTCACAAAGATCTATTAATGTCGATTTTTAACTCCTATAATATAGAGCAAATTTTTTGAGGATAGTTCACGATATAAACCATATACTCCACAAGTTGTTTGTTCCTCTTTGTTTTCCAAAAATATATATATTTTTGTGCCCCATAGGGCAACTAACATATAAAAAACGTCATCAAAATCGTCCTCTGAAGAACGCTCAATTAAATCCAATAACTATACACTTGTTGAATTCTTTATAACCTAATTTGTAATTAAAACACCCCTGTATAACAAACCGCGTGCAAACGCTAGGGCGACGATCAATGAAATAAAGACAAAATATATGTTAAAGCGTTGTTTCCGTGTATACTACACACGGAGACTGTAGTATATATTAGAACACGGCGTATAAATATATTATAGGTACGTGTTTGGCAGCCTTAAATTGTCATAACAATAGATATAACTTGGTTTGTTGTCATGGTGATGTGAAGAGGAATTATTTAAATTTAACTGATACTAAGATAATTTGTTTTACTTCATCTCGTTACTTAGCTTCTGGTCAATTTCGAGGCACATAAAATAAATTAACTTGAATATACTTTTTAACCCGAATTTAAAATACATTTACAATATGATTTTGATTTTAAACGTTCTTATTTACGTTAAAATTACATCAATAACGTTACACTTAATTTCGATAGATGCTCGATAGTTAAAAAAACAAATGTTATTCAAAATTGCATTCAGCTTAATTTATCTTTTCAAGTTACCTTATAAAAAAGTAATATTTTTTTAAGTAAATTAAACTTTATTCGGATCAATTAAGGTTAAAATAACTGACATATTAAAGCACAACAGAAAAAAAACAGTACAAGGTCCTACCCACATCCCAGAATTAGTACTAGACTTATTAGCTAGGACGGTTTTGACGCTCATTGTGTATCTTGTTGTATTATTAATCAAAGGTGTATTCATACCAAAGATATAAATAATAGAATCTTTCACTTTCCAATGTAGCTATGCATAAACCATGCTGTATTTTGTGGTATTAAAATTTTTGTAATCTTAATCATACATTTACCAAAGTAAATTAAATTATGTTCTCATTAAGTATCCATTAAATATGTTTATAGTATCTCCCAGTCATATTGGTAAGAATGTTTGACGTATGTAAAGAGCACAAATTATAATATTAAACAAAATTTATTGAAACCTAATATATTAAGCGTGTGAAAACAATGTTTCTTCATCATAGTTTTGTTGCTGCTCTAAGCTTGTGAAAAATATATCAACACTAGAATGCCACGGAAGATTCTGTGTTTTTCTGTTATATATAAATGTATAAATGAAAACAATAATTTTAAAAAAACTGAATACCTTATCCTAAATCTGACTATTGATTTTTCTGCTTTGACTTATTTTTATAAAATAATTATCTTACCATCCAAATATATGTATTTGTATGTGAGGGGAAATATGTATGCTTTATAAGCATTTTCATTTAAAAATATTTCTAAGCCATCCTACAAACTATAAGAATTATTTATTAACTTAAGAGTTATCAGAAAAGTGTGTGTTTAATGACCTTTGACCAATTCTAATGGATAGTATTCATAATACATAAAATTGGCTCTAGGAACTTTCTGAAGTAAATGCTCTAAATAATACAAAAATATTAATTAGCTCTGAAAAGAGTTTTGTAAAGGCCAAAAAAAGGAATAATTTATCATTTTAATAAAGAAACCTTCAAACATTTTAATAAATTATTTATTCATACTTAGTCAAATTCAACAGTTTGCTGTGGACTAAAAATATCATCATATTTAATTATATTACTAGCTGTGACCTGCGGTTGAAACCGCGTAAGTCCGTATCCCGTAGGAATATCGATATAAAAGTGCCTATGTGTTATTTCAGTAGTCCAGCTATGTACGAAGCAAAATAGTATTATTATTCACCAATAGATGTCAGGAAAAAAAAATACGAATAAAACACGAATATGACGTTTTCTAAAAAAGATTCCTAGCTAGATCGATTTATCGCCCCCGAAACCCCCTATATACTAAATTTCATGAAAATCGTTGGAGCCGATTCCGAGATTCCAATTATATATATATATATATATATATATATATATATATACAAGAATTGCTCGTTTAAAGGTACAAGATATATTCATAAATATTTTTGTGTGTACAATAAATTAATGCATTTATTGCTACAATAAGCTTAGAAATGTGGTATAAGTGTGAAACTCATTGTGATATTTTGAACCACCTATGGACTTGAATTAATCTTTTGAATACAGGCAATCTCAAAAGATTACAAATGAGCCATAATTCAATTATTATATATATTGTGGAACAAATTTCATATCCTTTAAACAGTTTTAAGTTAAGCACTATGGCAATTTTATGCATGCATTAAGCATCAATGATGCCGTGTGCTATTTCTAATCTTTCTATAGAATTAAAATCTTTTCATATATTTGTTTATTCCCTAGATATCGGCGAACTTGTTCCGTACTCTACCACCAAGTGATAATCCTGACTTCGATCCAGAGGAAGACGATCCTACTCTGGAGGCTTCTTGGCCCCACCTTCAACTAGTCTACGAGTTCTTTTTGCGCTTCCTTGAATCTACTGACTTTCAACCAACTATTGGAAAGAAGGTCATTGACCAGAAATTTGTGTTGCAGGTATTTATTTCTTACTTATTTATATAAATAATACTCTACATTATGTGGTGTTGAATTGGTGTAATATTGATTTTAAATACCGTTTTTTAACGTTGCTTTTCAAACTAACATGTTATGAATATAATTTCAAGCAGCACAGATTTTTTTTGTATGTCAAATGAATCTTGGGACAATGTGAGAAATTAATTATTTTTAAATTTCAATCCTTTTGTTGGCTATTGGAACTGGGTGGTTAATAAATTATTATTAAAACATATTAAAAAAAAACTAAATGAAGCTCAGTGGTTGTCGAAGGTTTTTGAGGGCGGAACCCTTTAAAAAAGTGAAATTTAGATGGCACCCCATATATTTACTTTGGTATTTAAGCGTAATAAAAAAATTAATTGGTACACTGATTGATAGATGCACAGATCAGAAATGCGGAAAATCTCATTATTATTATTATTTTAACCGCTAAAAAGGATTTACGCAGCTGTAGGTCTCCCCGGAGTTTTGTTTGTGATGAAATTTATTAAAAAAATATTACATGAAATATACAAAGAAGAATGTAAATTTTTATTCATATCATCGATTTGTATAATAAATTAGTGTTATATAAGAAGCGAAAATTGTTATTAAAACTAGATTGTCTTCAGTAAAACGGTTTCAATATTTATTTTGTAACAAGTTATAAAAGAAAGAAAAAAGAAACCTATTTTTTTTGAAGTACATGATCAAAGAATCGTCTTTTGTCCTCCTATCAGTACACATTCATATGTAATCAAATAATCAGTCCACTAGTCAGTTAACCACTTTGACTGGTCAAGTATATTCACATAATATGCTTGTTTTAATACATTAAAAGTATAACAATAATTTTAAAAACAATTAGTTCCGAATCATAAACTTGTATGAAATATTATAGTTCACTATTTATTGTAGTTAAGTTAGGTTAGTTTTGTCGGTATCTAAAACTATAAAAACATTGGGAAACAAGGGACATTTTATTATTCCAAAAGGATTAACTTTGCTGATGTACAATACTTGTTGTTTTTATATATATATATTTTAATAGACATTACTATTACACGAAAGTAGTAAAGATTATAAAAAACTATGCTTTCAATTAATTCAAGAACATTAATTTGAATTTTATTGGTTCATATTTAATTAATTAACTCTTAAAAATAAAAATTAACTATATAAAATCTGTTCAGACGTTTTCGCGTGATGGAGTAATAAATCCATCCATAGATTTATAGTATTTATATATTATTTTTTAAGTCCAATGATTTAATTTGTTTTGCGCGTGTATTGACAAAAGATTATTTTATTAACGTTTTTGTTTCGTTTAAAGCTATTAGATTTGTTCGACTCCGAAGACCCGCGTGAGCGTGATTTTTTGAAAACTGTTCTCCACCGTATCTACGGGAAGTTCTTGGGTCTGCGAGCTTTTATACGAAAACAAATCAACAATATATTCCTGAGATTCGTCTACGAAACGGAGCATTTCAATGGTGTGGGTGAACTTCTAGAAATATTGGGAAGGTAAGCTAATAAAAAGAATGTTACAATTTATTTGTTTGAGTGTTTTATTTGAAATAAACGCGAAAATAATTGCATTTATTTGTATTAATTGGGTATAAAGATTTATAAATGCAAGTACCAACTACAAACCATGCAAATCCTATCTCATTGCACCATGCGTTATGAATTTCAACGAAAATATGTAAATATCATATATTATATTAAATATAATATATGTAATATCCTTGGAAAATAAATTACCAAAAGCGAGATTAAAGATGGAATAAGGAGTGAAATAGCGAGTACAAAGCTTTATGGGAAACGGGAATGGGTAACGCTAACGAAAGACACTGCGAATGTACGTCCGTCCACCGCGCCGCCATAATTAATCGGCGTTCTCCCGTTACAGCATAATAAACGGGTTCGCTCTGCCGCTGAAGAGCGAGCACAAACAGTTCCTGGTGAAGGTGCTGCTGCCGCTGCACAAGGTGAAGTGCCTGTCGCTGTACCACGCGCAGCTCGCGTACTGCGTGGTGCAGTTCATCGAGAAGGACGCCACGCTCACGGAGCCGGTCGTGCGCGGCCTGCTCAAGTTCTGGCCGAAGACTTGTTCGCAGAAGGAGGTGCGTTACACTTGTGTCTTGTACTTGCAGTATATGTGGTGGGCATAACTGAGAGATGACCGCGCTCGGGGTTTAAAATTGACGTGTATAGAAGTCACATGTCAAATGTTACATAATATCCATAAAATACCCGTGTCTATGTATATTTCGGACAAAGTACGTTGCATGGCAGAAACTGTTTTGATATTTTTTTTTATCTATCTCACAATAATGACGTGGATAGTTTTATATAAATTGTAAATCGTTATTCATTGTTATTGTATGGAATAACCTATGATTGATTTCGCTCACGTTTAACTATTTTTTGTGTAAATACATTTTTAACGTAACATATTAGAACTTTACGTATAAAAAAAGTGATATCCCGTGTATTGGGGTATCTTTATTGGTTTTGTTTGTCTTGCCTGACCACGACATTTTGTTTCGAGTCTCCACCCGGAATTGCACCCAGGACCCCACCACTTCACTTAGGAAAGGGGAAACATATTACATAGTACATATTGAAAATATTTCAACATCAAGATAAAAGTTTAAAAATATCTCGGTAACATCGTTAAATGCATGCAGATAAAATGATAAAGAAGTATCATGTATTATGCAGTTTAGGTTAATGTAGATGGTATAGTCGATTAGAAAGAGCAGTGAAATCGGTGCGATGACGTTATTCTATTTACGGTGAGCTTGTCACATAATATGCATGTGACTTATATTGTTCGAGTCTTAATACAAGCTATCCATAATGAATATAGACAAAAGGTTAATACTGAAAATGATTTATAATAAACACAGTGAAAATTCATGTATATACAGTCAACACCATTTACAAAGATAGCAGTTGTGTGTGGGGGCACCACAGTAGTTTAAAAATTTAGTATTTTAAAATTTTTATTGTTTCCTAGTTTCCTAACAACATTTTAAAGCATACGTATTAATAAGTAGTAAATAGTAATGGTCACCGATTTTAATAAAAAAGGCAATTGAAAATTTAATTTTATTTGCTATTGTTAAGTAATGCCAAGAACAACTATTGATGAATAACGCGGTGAAATTGATCACAGAACCAAAACGGTTGACGACATGTGACATGTAATTTGAGCTTATTGCATAAAGCCACATAAAATAACCAGCAATTTCAATACATAATTTTAGTAAAAGTATGTAATTGAAAAAAGCATTGGTGGCTCAGTGGTGAGAATCTCGAACTTCAAAATCGATATGTCGGGGTTCGAGATCGGGGCGAGCGTGCAGGAAATAAATTGATTTTTCAATTTATCTGCACATGTAGACCACATCACCACTGCTTAACGGTGAAGGAAAACATCGTGAGGAAACCGGCATGTCAAAAAATCAAAAGTTCGACGACATGTGACATCTGCCAACCCGCACTTGGCCAGCGTGGTGGATATGGCCTGAACCTTCATAGGAGACCTGTCTCCCAGCAGTGGGAACATATATGGGCTGATGATTATAATGATGATGTAATTGTCTGCATCTTAAATTTTATTTCGATTTGACTTGAATAGCACAAACATTAACATTAAATATGATTGTTTATAAGGTGATGTTCCTGGGTGAGATTGAAGAGATTTTGGATGTTATCGAGCCAGCACAATTCGTCAAAATTCAAGAGCCGCTGTTTAGACAGATAGCCAAATGTGTGTCCAGTCCTCACTTTCAGGTATATCCATGTTTATTTCATTTAATAGAAAAAATACAATATCGTTTAGTAGAGAATTTTTAATACCATAGTGATATTTCCGAAACTTCAATTCAAACGCCTCTTGTGCGTTGCGTTATGGCATTTTTCAAAACTGAAAAAAAATTATGATAATTATGTTTTGTGTATTTTAAAATTATAGTGCACTAGCTGCGCCCCGCGGTTTCACCCGCGTAAGTCCGTATCCCGTAGGAATATCGGGATAAAAGTTGCCTATATGTTATTCCACTTGTCGAGCTATCTACGTACAAAATTTCATTGGCAACCGGTTCAGTAGATTTTGCGTTAAAGAGCAACAAACACACACACACACATCCTTACAAACTTTCGCATTTATGATATCAGTAGGAAGTAGGATGTTTTGTGTATTTTAAAATTATAGTACATGTTTTGTGTATTTTTACAGTGCAAATGAAGAAAATCTCAACAGAATGATTGTTCTCTAGAGATCATCTTCGTTTGCAATTTCTCTTTATTTTGTCCTAATCTTGTTTTCGTATTAGAATTATCTTCAACACTAAGTTTTAGTTATGTGGAGGTATTGATACCATTGATAAATATCTTATCTTAATAGTATTATCTGTTGTATACTCTTATCCTGAACTGAACCTAAGCATCAACAATTCTATACTTCACCTATTGCTTATAATATTAAATACAAATTTTAATGAAATGTATTTAAAATTCATATTGTTAATATATTCATATAAGAAACGTAGAGGCGACGAAACTGTATCGTCTTTTATTGAATACAAGTGGACCTCTGATTTTAGAGAACTTAATATTAGTTGTTATTTTCTACAACTTTCTTTATTTTTCTATCACAAAAACCTTAATAACTAGAAACAATGATCAAAATCGGGATACTCTTTTACGCTTGACAATGGTCGTTGGATTCAGCGTCAAGTGATTTTTTATTCATATACTATGTAGCATATGAATGTACTATGTATGTAGTCATTGTCACTTTTCAATCTTTTCCTCTTCTAGATACACTTATTAAAACTAAAGTTGTATTGTTAAATTTTGCTGTACCCATACTGAATATGTATGATAAAATAATGATATAACAATGATTCCAGTGATTGTTTAAAATAAAATTTCTTATCCTTGTAATATTTACAGGTTGCCGAAAGAGCATTATATTTTTGGAACGACGAATATATATTGTCATTGATTGAAGAGAACAATCAAGTTATAATGCCAATAATGTTCCCTGCGCTGTATCGGATGAGCAAGGAACATTGGAACCCAACAATAATTACGTTTATTTACAACGTGTTAAAAACGTTTATGGAAATGAATTCCAAGCTTTTTGATGAGCTCACTACTAACTACAAAGCGGAAAGGCAAAAGTAAGTTTATTGTATACTTGAATTTTATGCTGATTTTTATTGAAAAATACTTTTAATATTAGTACTGTAGAAATAAATACCTTCTGTGCCTAAATTATGATATACTAGCTGCGCCCCGCGGTTTCACCCGCGTAAGTCTGTATCCCTAAGGAATATCGGGATAAAAAGTTGCTTATATGTTATTCCAGTTGTCCATCTATCTACGTACCAACTTTCATTGCAATCGGTTCAGTAGTTTTTGCTTGAAAGAGCAACAAACGCATACACATCCTTACAAACTTTCACATTTATAATATTAGTAGGATAGCAATAATTTATTGACCGACTTGGTGGCAAGTCGTATCCAATCCAATGAATATTTTTGCGATTCAAGTAAAATAAGTCCTATTGAGTGTACAAATGGTCTGGTGTTGTTGATGTTGCGGTGGTGATGCAATGTGCGCGGTGTGCGCGGTGTCCGCAGAGAGAAGAAGCGCGAGAAGGAGCGCGACGAGCTGTGGAAGCGGCTGGGCGAGATGGAGATCAGCCACAAGCAGCAGCAGGCGGCCGTGGGCGCCGCGGTCGCCAAGTGATGCCGACCCTCCCTCTGCTAGATAATGCGATCACTTTTATTTTCTCTTTATATTTTCTATTCGATTACGTTTTCGTTAATGACCTTATTAATTTTTATACCTCTAAGAACGGTCCGTTCGGGCGGAGCCGCCCCGCCGGTCGGGCGCCGGCGCACAGCGCGGCCCGCCGCCGGCCCGCTTCCGGCCCGCTTCCGGCCCGCTTCCGGCACGCTTCCGGCTCGCTCGGCTCCGCTCTCGTCGTCGTACTAGTATTTTGTATTCGTTCACGTAGGTCTCTAGATTACTTTAGGATTTTTAATATTGTTAAATTGTTTAAATAAGTTAAAAGTTGTATGTATTATTGATGCATGATCGATTGTATTGCATTTCGGATCGTCGATTATAATTGTATTAATCGGGCACCCAGCTTTCGGCTGAATATGATTGTACAAAAATTAAAAAAATAAAAAATAGGAAAAAATTCGAACACGTAATTCGTATAGTTGACGAGTTCCGGTGTGGGCGAGCCGACCGCTTGTGGAGATGTGCGAATAGAGCGTAGGGGCCGCGCCATTATTAAGGAAATTAAATTATATTATTAAGGCTTGATTAGATTCGGATCGTCCGTACCGGGACTCGGCCGTAGATTGTTCTATGAATTTTTTGTTTTATTAGATGCTGAATTCAAAAATGTAATTTTGTCGTACTATCATTTTGTATAGATACATAGTGTAAATAGGCATTTATTTATTATAAATTTATAGCAGTGTGATTTTATACATAGCTGCGGGAGTGGGCCACGATACACCGGTCGATCGGATCGGAGCGAACCGGAGACTATTCATGTATCATGCATACAGCTCGGTATCAACTAAAAAGTTAATTTGATCATATTGGATTAGAACAATGCTATAGTAGATATAATAATTTGTAAGGGAATAGTCATTAATTTGTATGATATTGCTGTAGCCATTAATTTTTCTATCGTCACTCGTAGAGCGCATCGGCGCCTCTGTATATACGGTACGCGCCTAGCAGCCTAGCGAGCAACTGCGTATGTATGTATGTATGTACACTATGGAGATGTTTGTTATGTAAAATGTATTAACATTGCAAAAATTATATGATCTTATATATAAATTACTATTATAGTACACAGTATGGAAATAAAAAAGTTGACTCACATAAATTGAATTCTTTAAGCATGTATGTGTAATGGTAGACGCCACGCTTATTCGCCTTCGTCCCGCCCCGACTGTAACTTCCACAAAGACTAACGTTTCTTATAATGTTTGTTTCGGTACGCGAAATACACAAGAAATTTTCACATTACTTAGTTTTTTATTTTAGTTCGACTTGCAGATACGTAATAGACTTGCAGACCTAACGAAAGCTATTTATGCAGTAGAAATGCATTTATATTAAAATATTTATTTATTGTTGTAAAATATTTCTTCAAGTTAAATTTTCCTTAAAACATTATAATGTGTTATGAATAAACAAAAAAAACTGTTATTGATATTTCAGCATTAAATTTCAAACAATTAATTGAACATATTACAATGCAAGCGGACAAACAAAGTTCTACAAATTAGAATTATTACAATTTTTGGTCTCACAGTAATTATATAAAATAATTGTAGAAATAAACGGATATGGTGTGAAACAAGGACAAAATTAAGAGAGATTATAATAGTTTCAACAAAAATTCGAATGACAAATCAATCTATTCGATTTTAAGGGATTATTTGAAGATTTCAATACCATACTTGTATATTTTTATGTAAAGCCTGCTTAATATGTGAATATTTATTGATATTGAATTCTATTTATTAAAAATACAGATTCTCCTTATCTATCTTATGTTAATAAAAAAATGAAACTATAATTATATAATAAATAAAATAATTCACGAAATTACACTCCGAAAAGGGACTTGGTCTTTCACAAATAAAATGAAGTAAATCTTAATTGTTTTTGAAAACATAATATTGCACTTGGGTAGATATTAAAAAATTGCTTTTAATTGTTAATGGTGAAATTTTTAACTAATATTATTAGATACTTATAATATATAGAATAAAGATTAAATAAAGTACTCGTATTATACACGCACATTTACTTTATTTATATATACACAACAATATTCAATGATAAAGACAGACAAAAAATCGCATGTGCCAACGAGGTTTAATCAACCCTCAAGTCCTTCAACTGACCGTGCCTCTTGAACTTTGAGTAATTAATGGTACACAATATGAGCCAGACAAATCAATACTCACTATGTACAGTCTAAGGTTAATCTCATCGCCATAACTACCAAACCCAAACATAACTTTTATTGAAGTATATCGCCCACTGGTGCTGACGTAAGTTACTAAGGTCTCTTGAAATTTATTTTTCTTTCTCCTGTAAACTAGTACATAAACGTGTAATTATTCTAGATCAGAAATGAATTATCGCAAATCACGTGTATATTCAGCTCCAATACCAAAAATGCCACCGGGTCTGTTAGAGTTAATGGAAGGCCTAAGTAAAGATGTCCTGAGAAATAATCCAATAAATATTTACGAGTTTTGTGCAGACCACATGCAGAAATTGTTACAGATCCGTGGTGATAAGCGTAAGTATAGCTCTACATACATAATTTTTTGAGATAGAGCTTCAGTTTTATACTGTAGTACACGTAATACGTAAACAATTTTTAGTTAAATTGTATATTTAATTTTATTATTTGAATTTGTTTTCATTGAATGTAATTATAATTGGTTGATTCATAAATTATTTAGGTATATCTAATTAAGTAGTTCGAGTATATACTACTATTTGGTTTTACTTAAGTTTGTCTACCTTCGTAGAACTTAGATCTAGAGTCGGTTCCCGTTGGAGGCTAATATAAAACGTCTCCATCTGACAGATGGATCTTGCTCGTAAAGAATATTACAATTGTCACCAAATTACACATATTATTTTTTTCATCTCGGTTAATATTTAAATTATTGTTGATTGTAGTATATTTTTATTTTTTTTATAGAACTTCGAAGTGTAAGCTTAGAACAAAAGATAACGAGGGCCCAAAAAATTGTGAGGGAAAGGGCTAAACAGCGCCGTGAAGCGTATGATAAAGTACAAGCAGAACAAAAAGATAACTTCCTGAATAGTCGTATTTTATGTCAACACTCACATGAAGCAGCAAATGTTACTCCACAAAACACACAAGTTTCAGAAACAGAATTACTTGTCAATCAAGTATGCAACCATGATGCAGACGATAAGAATCCCATAAAAGAACAGAATAATGATTTTTTAATTTCAAATCCTGAAGCCAAGGATCTAGATGTAAATAAGCAAAATACCATTGTTTGTATAAATTTTGATAAAGAAGACAATGAGATCGTAGCTCTAAATTTGGATGAAATGATAGAAATATCTAATAATGACGAAAAATTTGACGGTAACCAAAGTCTGACAACACACATTGAACCAAGCTTTGAATTAAAAGAAAACTTAAATAATATAATTGACGAACTCGAAGGCAATTCTATTGAAGGGCAAAACATAGAAACAGACGATACTACATTGAATAAAACGTCTATACTTATAGAAAATCCGGAGCCTCACGATGATAAATGCGTGCAACCCGAAAAAAAACATGGTGAAATTCAACCGTCACTAGTTTTAAAAAATGGTGCTAATGGTGAATCAGAATTGATAATACCCAAGTTAGAACAATCAGTATCGGAGCAAGCAAGTGTAGAAAGTACGGAACAAATTCAAGAAAACAATACAAAAATGGATGCGTGCACAGGGGACACGGAAACTCTTCTTGAAAAAAATAATGGCAATGATTTAATTAACGATGGAACTCATCATAATGGCATGGATTTAGAAACTGCTGCCATAACTATTCAAAAAGTATTTCGAACTTTTCTTTTTAAAAGTAAAACAACAAGTATAGATGACGCTACAAACGTGGATATTAATTTGTTTATTAACGATAAGGACGTGCAGGTATTGGAATGCTAAATATAACTTACCGTCCACTCAATAACTAATACCTTTTTTATTTTTATGGGGATTAAAGTAGATCTTTAAAGTTTTCTAATAGGAAATTGTAAATCTGAAAAAATATATGAATTATGCAGAATAGTTTCTTAAATTTCATTAAGTATTTTATTTGGATACAATGTTTCAGGAGAACATAAATATTTCAAATGTTAATGTTAATATAAATAAAGAAAGAAGAGGCATAAGCAGAATGGATACCGTATTGCAAACCGTAAATGAAGAAAAGTCTTTATCATTATCTACCGATGATTCTTCGACTTTATCTAGTGCAGCCACAATTATACAGGCGCATATAAGAGGATTTCTTGTAAGAAATAAATTAAATGTTAATAAAGCCTCGTCTTCCTCTCTTCTTGACTCAGAATGTTTTTCTGGAGCTTCTATGGAAACAGATAGTGATCAACAAAAAGGTAAAACTATTCTAAATATACATATTGTTCCTGAACGCGGGCACTTTACGAGCAGAGATGAAAGTATCGTAACGTCAATGGATTTATCTATGGACAATAGTCCACCCTGCTCTTCCAATTTACATCCGCATAGTTACGATATTAACGAACGAAGAAAACAATTGAAACGAGAAGACGCTGTTCAATCTGTCTCTCCGCCTAGCAATAACAGCAGTAGTAAACAAAGCGAAGATGTAGACTCAGTGAGGGAGATGTTAATATCGGACAATCCGAATGATTCATCGAAAAATATTACCGCCGAGCCGTTAACTCAAAGCAATAATGATGAATGTTCTTCACATAATGAAATTCAAACAGCTGTAGAAAAAGAAATGAATGAGCATTTACCACATGTGTCTATTGTAAATCGCATGTCGTCTGATGAATCGGATGTGGTGACGCCCTTCATTGAACGTAGTACCGGTACTGGTTCAGATAATGTCAAATTAATGCATTCCAGTGAGTTTCATGATGTAGTTTTACCCACTAAGGTGTCACGAAGTGACAATTCTGTCGTCCGTGGTGAGTGAAGACATCTAATTTTATCAGGTGATAAATTTTTACATACTATTGAGGCCACCGCATGATGCTTATTGCCCAATATGGTAGTTAGTGGCAATTTGGGTTTTGACAGTCAAACAATTAACAAGTAGAGTAACATTTGCATTTGTGCGTAGTTAGATCACGTATTTAGTTGTAATTAGAGTATCTTAACAATAATTTAATTAAGACATTTAAATAATAACCCAAAGGTCTCAATATTTGTAAACTTTTTAATCGTAAGGACTTTGTTTGAAATTTGAATATTAAATTCATTGCATAACTCTTTTTTTAATCACTTGTATTATCTATTTAATTAAATTGTTTTTTTTTTCAGAATTCCATAATGTGTTAGCGTACTTTTTGTTATGGAATTAGCCAGTTAACATTCATCGCGAGATTACCAAATTATTATCATATCACTGCTGTAGAATTTTTATTAAAACACATTTTAAACGGATTTTTGTTTAATTACATGCCTTTGTCCAAGATTATAATTTGAGGTTATCTGTGCGTTTAAGAATTTCTTTATTTGACTGCAATCATAACTTTTGTCTGTACAGATTTGGATAGTTATATATAGATAGAAGTGCAGATAGTTGTAGGGTAGGATAAAGAGTGACATGGGCTAATTTTGTCTCTTTCTAACCTCCCATTTCCCTATTTAACTTAAAAACTAGCTGTGACCCGCGGTTGAAACCGCGTAAGCGTGCTGCGTAACCGTATCCCGTAGGAATATCGGTATAAAAAGTGCCTATGTGTTATTTCAGTTGTCCAGCTACCTACGAAGCAAAATAGTATTTTTATTTACCAATAGATGTCAGGAAAAAAAACAACGAATAAAACACGAATATGACATTATTTCAGTTGTCCAGCTATCTACGAAGCAAAATAGTATTATTATTCACCAATAGATGTCAGGAAAAAAAAAACACGAATAAAACACGAATGTGACATTTTCTAAAAAAAAATTCCTAGCTAGATCGATTTATCGCCCCCGAAACCCCCTGTATACTAAATTTCATGAAAATCGTTTTAGCCGATTCCGAGATTCCAATTACATATTACATATATATATATATATATATACAAGAATTGCTCGTTTAAAGGTACAAGATTAATATGCCAAATATTTTGTAACCAAGAAGGAATCGTGCATCACCCTTTTTTTGTAAGTCTGCTGCAAATCCCTTGCAGGATAGGGTGCAATTTTATATGGGACTTCGGAGGTTTCAAAGTAGGAAATTAAGAATTGGTACACAGACTTTTTGTTATCAAATTTTTTACTTTTTTTTTAAACCAATATATACATAACAATATATACCTATAGTCGATCAATAATATCAGACAAGGGAGTAATACTTTTATGTTCGCTAGCTAACACTGACATCGGAAGGCCCTTTAATTGTAGACTGTTTCTACAATTAATAATATTAGTAGGACCTCAATAGTGTCAGTATCTAATTACTTTTTAATCCGTGGATATGCATAATACCAAATACGTATATATGTGTATAATCTATAATACGCTCTATGGGATGTCAATGCTCCGCGCCGTCACTTGACACTTACTAAGTTGTCAATTGTACTTTTAATATATTCAATTCAATCGAGATTGTGGTTTGTATTTTGTGTTTTATAAAAATTGGGTTGAACTGAATCAAGATTATTTAAGTATAACAGAAATCACTAAAACGATTAGTTATGCCTTTACCACCGGCATTAGCAGCACGTCTTGCTAAACGTGGTATATTGAACTCAAATGGAAAGCCAAATAATGACCAGCAAGTATCACAAGGTACGGAGGAAATTATTGCTGAAGATTACGACAGTAAACCCGAGGAATCTGGTGTAACAGAGAACTTTTGGGAAGGAATAGAGGGGGTCAATGTTGATCCTATTAAAGGACACAAAGGTTGCCCAAATAAAAGCAACATATATCATGAATGTTCCAAGTTTTGTGTCAAGACATGGAAACAAGGAAAATTAACGCCAGGTGAAAAATATTTAGAAGATAAGAAAAAACTTTTAGATATATGGCCTTTACCACCCGGTTGGGAAGAAGTATATGATGAGGGCACAGGCTATTACTATTTTTGGAATGTTCACAATAATTTAGTATCGTGGCTTCCACCGTCACATCCAAAAGCTACGCCGTCTGAAAGTGCTGCTCATTTACGAGAAGAAAGATTGTTAAAGGAAGGAGATGAAAGTGATGACAGTAGCGAAGCTTCAGATCAAGAAGTGCCCCAAAGACACAAAGAAAAGAGACATGAACGGAAAGAGCGAAGACATGAACCTGTTCATCATAGAGACAAGAAAAAATTAAGAGTCAAAGATAATGATCTAGATCCTATGGATCCAGCATCATACTCGGATGTGCCTCGTGGAAACTGGACTGTTGGACTGGATGCCCATGCTAAGACTGGAGTGGATACAACAGCATCTGGATGTCTATATCAGATGAGGCCCTATCCTGCTCCAGGAGCTATATTAGCTGCAAATAATTCACACAACAGGCCTCCTTCACCTATTTAAAAAAAATTAGTACACCTAATTATCATTAATGATAAGTGATTCTTATATGATTGAATAACTTGTTGTAATATAAAACAAGTAGTTAGTGCGAGTGTAATACAAAATGTTTGGGATGATGAAGTTTTCCTTTCATCAAGTGTCAATGTGTGTCTTACATTTAGGCTAGACTATTGAATGACTTGGCTATAATTTCAACACTGATGACTTTTTTAATTAAAGTATAATAAAATTCTATAAATTTTAATTGTTCTTTAATCATCATACAAGATTGAGTTGTGCATTTTCCTGAAAATCCAGACTTAGTAGGTATCTACTATAAAATTTTTAAATTAAGAAAAAAACTTAGGACTGATAAAATTTATTATAGGATTTTTATGAACAAATATATATCAGAAATTTTATCATAATAGATACCTATATGCATTTTTCAGTTTAACGAAAAATGAACATATTTATAAATATTTAATTTTATCTCTTCACGGCTTTGTTATGGTTCTTTGTGCAAAAAAAATTTGTAAAATTTATATGTATATAAATTTTGGTCAAAGTAGTAAATTACAATAAAACAAATATCAAAAAGTTGTATATATTTATTTGTCAAAATACAAATTCTCTGATATCATACAAATATGTATTTGCAAAATATAAATGCTTGTGGAATTATGATATAAACTGTATCATAAATGCATAATCCATGAACACATTAAAAATTGATATAACATTCCCTTTCAACATATAACTGCCAATTTGCTGTTTAGAAAATTTACACTTTTATATGTAAATAAAAATTATTATTTCATTTATGATACCTACTATGTTAGTAATAACCCACTATATGTATATTTTATTAGTAAATATAAATGTAGACACAGAACAATAACAATACATTAACTAGCTAACAAAAATACAATAAATCACCAGTTTGTTTGTGACAGTCGAAGTTATTTGAGCATCAAATATATTTATGCTTTACAATTTCCATTCATATGGTTACCATTTGTGGTTATGTAATGCATGAGATCCTCCGAAGTTATAGTTCCCAAGGGCTTTTCAATATATTCTTCTGTGAACAATAAGAAGTTTCTGTATAAGTTTGTGCAATAAAATATTATAAACAAATTGAAATAAATAAGTTTGTCAATGCAGGCAGCTAAGTTAGCGTTTCGCCTGATGTTAAGCGTTCACCATTGCTCATGAACATTCACAGAGTTAGTGGCTCTGCGTATGCGTTGCCCGCTTTTAAGGGGAAAGGATTGACGACTGGAAAGAAGGCATGGACTGGGAAGGGTGAGGAAAGGAAACGGGCCTCCGGCTCCCTCACTCACCGTACGAAACACAGAAGCATGCAAGTATTTCGCGCCGGTTTTCTGTGAGGGTGAGGTACTTCCCCGGTTCGAGCTGGCCCAATTCGTGCCGAAACGTACTCGACTCTCACATTGAAATTGTAGAAAAAAGAAACGCAATCCCATTACCTGTCTTTACTACCACAACATAAGGCGATATGTCAAGGATGCGGGACACTTCACCCAGTGTTGGTTTGTTGTCAATATTAACTTTGTAATACTTTTTCACAATGAATTTGTCAAGACTCTCCCCAGTTGAGGCCGACAAGTTGGCGAGACGTTGTCGGGCGTTATCAGTTGTGAATACTCCTTTTATCGATCTGTAGCGTACAAAAATTTCATTTTTGACAAATTTTATAAGTTCATTAGTCTGCATAAATAATTAAATATAATATTATAAAGCATAATTTGTCTGTACAAAACAATATTATATTTCTTATCTATTAGGCGTTAATGTATGTTTAATTATTTGTCTCCTTTACCTTTACTTTTACTTCAGGTTATGCCCGCGACTTCTCTCGAGTTTGAATTTTAAAGTTAAACCAATCTCGAAATCACTATTTAGAAGTTCAGTGACAAACACAGGCCGAAAAAAAAAATGTTTTTAAAATAATATAATACTAAGTGTATTATATAACTCTTGTCGGCTTCGCCGGTGAGTTCGAGTGAAAATTCCCATGTGAATGATTATGTTGAAATGATAAAAATCCTATTTAATACTATAAATGCCAAAGTTTGTAAGGATGTGTGTATGTTTGTTACTCTTTCACGCAAAAACTACTGAACCGATTGCAATGAAATTGGTACGTAGACAGCTGGACAACTGGAATAACATATCGGCAACTTTTTATTCCGATATTCCTGCGGGATACGATACGCGCCATAAAATCGCTCCATGGCATTACTACGTGAAATAAAGGTAAAACAAAACACACTTGTAATTAAATTGAAATCCAAAAAAAGATTTTAAATTACAATAAACTCGAAACAATGTTATGGAGCGGGCACACTCCATAACATTCTTTTCCTTGACGTTTATTGAAATAGACGCAATAAAGTATACCCCAATATGTATTACAACATAATGAACAAACGAATTAAAAACACAATGGTTACCTTAGTATTCTTAAAATGCCTGTTACAAGACTTTAACAATTACAGGTACATAATATTAATTTAGGATGGTGAATATGGTAAGTGTAAGAAAAATTCCACAACAAGATACACGTATATCAATAAAAAGAGGACCAAGAAAATCATGAGTTAGATGCGAACTGCATAATATTTTTCTTTTAATTTTCGTAATTTTTTTTATTGTTTATTTCCCATGTTTGTTTGACAAAGTCATATTTCTAGATGACAATAAACAATATTTGTTAAGGCTGCTCTTTACAACAAATAGGTCTGTTTCGTTGGACGTTATTCTTGAAGTTTTGTTTTACTTGTTGTTTTGGTAGCAACATAAAAGCGGGAGACTGGGATTAGTTATGATTTGAGTCATAGATATTTTGTTTTTATTATTTGTTCGAATTTCGAAATTTAAAAATAAAAAATCTTAATTTCTTACTTTTGATCATTAAGTACAGCGAGAAGTGTATCACCAGTCTTGTGCAACAGAGCGAGTGCTTCAGCCACGGTGCAGTCGGGAGATATTGAAGAGCATGGCTTGATTATATCCTCCGATAGTTGCTTGTTCCACCACCTGGAAATCATGAGAAATTATTATAAAAAAAAATTAATGTAACAATCCTTTAATATGGAATCGATAAAATCGTTAACATACATTTACATACATACTATATTTATGATATGCCTTGGTATACATGGGTAAAAATGGAGTATATAATTATAATGAAGTGGAGGTGAGGAGAATTTGGTGTGGTGACTTATGGCTGAAAAAAAAGACCGAACTGGATTTACCATAAAACCCGTTGAGCTGTTTTGGATGAATGATCAACAAATATTATAGAGACGTTCAATTTTTAATATTAATCGAATAGTAAATGGTATTGAATGTAGATACCAACTGCTAAATATTGTACTGTTTTTCCAATACTTACATAAAGCATACAACATTAAAAAAAACATTTAGAATTTCTTTTATCTCACAATTTACTCGAGCCTTTGTAACATTAAAAACATACCAGATTTTGTCATTAACTGGCAGCGGTTTGAAATGGCGGGCCTCCATCCACTGGTCGGAAATGAATTTTGTCATATAGTTCCTTATGTTGTCGGGCAATATAACCACACAACGTTGACCCGCCTTCAGGCTCTTGGCCGCTTGCATTGCGCCCCACATCGCTGCCCCACTGCTGCCACCTATTTCATGTATTTATAAAACTATTTCTTTTTTTTCTTTTATTTTTATAAGCTAAATATTTTCGAAAAATATCGTGCAAAAGTAACTTTTACAAGGCTCGAAATCTCGGGTGCGATCCCGAGATAAAGGCACCGCTAGCTTTTTTTGTGCAGTTGTTTGGAACTATCCAATACATATCCAAAATACGACGATTATTAATGAAATTTTAATCAACGTTCTTAGCGTATTCGCAACTGTAATAAATTGGAAGAGCAATTAGCTCGAAGGCAGTGGTCGGAGTATGGACCTTAAATACCAAAAATGCTGAAATAATCTTGTTCAAATTAATTTAAACTGTAATTTGGTCTAAGTTAAAATATAGGTTCTATATTTTATACTTCTTGCTACAAATTAAACGTATAATTTAATTTTCATTAAAAAAGATCCGTATGTTTTATAATTTATAATTAATAATTAATGAACGTTAATCAAAACTATGTGAAAACTGATATTAAATCATTATGATTATTATTTACGGGTCATTTCTTACGCTCATAATATAAACGTAATCGTAAACAATAATTATGTTATATTGATTACCCTTTATAAACTTTATAATTACATTTAAGTAACGTCATTGTTTTCAAATTATATCTAGTAGTTAATGCAATAAAATATCATCAACGGGGTTCTTCTGTATTATCAGGAGTACAATATGTTAAAATGTAAATTATAGATTCGGAGTGAGAGTCCGGGAAGTTCTTAGAAAAAATAAGATAATAAAACCCATCTGTTAGCATTAAAAACATACGGTTATCGCAGAGGTCGTCTTGAGATACAAAGGTTATTTGGTTTTAAAATATTATGAGTAAGGATAGCATAGATATTTCTCAGTCAAAAAATATCGAATGTAATCCGTGTTTATTCTTAAGCTGCTATTTCACGCCGATCTTCTGTGGGGGTGTGGTTGTGTTCCCCGGTGCGAGCTGGCCGAATTCGTGCCGAAGCGTGCTCGACTCCCACATTCAAATATATAGAATTTGTAATACAAAATTTTGTTAAATAATAAGGTAATTAATCAGAGTAGGTACTCTGAGCGCAAGTTAATGACGTATCCTATTCGCATAATATCTCATCAAAGAAAATCAATCACGTAACATTTTTATGAGTGTTTATCAAATCAGACCGCTTAATCAATGCAATTATGGAGATAAAAGACTGCGTGATTTTTATCGTTTTCGCCACAGGGGAATAAAACATTTTCATAATTCATGATAAAGTTAGCTCAATGCTACGTTCATATCGCATGAATTTCCTTGATTTTCGTCTTGTTTTATTTATTATTTGCAGGTCATAATGCCAACCCATTGCACTAGTGCCATGGGTTGGCATTGGCACACAAATCTAAAATATTGATTTTCTTGTAATCCCACTTACCGCATAAAAGTCCTTCTTCCTTTATAAGCCTTCGAGACATTTGCAACGAAGTAGAGTCTTCCGTTTTGATCCATTTATCAATTACCGACCTATCTAATACTTTGGGTAAGAAATCGTAGCCTACACCTTCGACCTATAAATACAAATATATAATGATGTAGGCATCGATTGATAAAGTATACAATATAAAAAAAAAAAAATATTACATATTACAGATGAAGCAAAAGGTATTCCTATAATAATTAAGAACGATAAATAATACAAATAATACGATGAGAAAAATAAAAAAATCGTTTTATAAACATACTTAATAATATTTTTTTCTGGAATAACAACATGTGTAAAGTATGTAAAAAATCTGATTGTTTCACAGAAAAAATGATACGCAATAATAAATTCTCGAGTTACTGAAGTAAAGATAATGTGTGATTGGAAGATGATGCACTAGCCTTGGCCATACAGTCACGATTAGTAAATATTCCATCTTAGGATATTATAGATCTAATGTTAACTCAAAGTTAAATTCAAATATTTGGTCAGCTTATTGCAGTCTAGACTCTAGGTCATTTTACTATTCGAAAACTCTCATGACTTTTTATAATATAGTTTCATATATTCGTGATTGCATAATTTAGACAATTCATAACTAGCTTTGCGTAATAACGTCAAGTTACGCAAGCGGCAAGTCGGATTATAAATGGTTATTTAAACATAATATTTTATCATAAGCTTATCGCCAAGTGCGACACGAGTTTAAATAAAATATTATTGACCAAAAGAAAAACACTAAGACTTGTATCATGTTATTATATTAACGAGCTTAATAACGTAAGATGTGATGGCAATCTTTCCTTACTATTTTCATTAAATTGTAGTGTTATTTATTAAAAACTCTAAGTTCCTACTAACATTCGCATCTACAATAAGAATTTGCTTCTTAGCACAAGAACGGATTTGGATGAAATTTGGTTTTATAGTTTGATACCCGGGATGATTATAATCAAGTCTTAATATCAATTAGTACTAAAATAACGTGAAGCATAAACTTTTCTTGAATCCTTTTAAATAGGTATCAAAAACAGTTGTTTGTGGAAGGGAGTCACATGTGCTTAAAATATATTAAATCTAAAGATTTATCTATAACAAATAAAATGCCTATTAATGATTTGTCGCTCTTATTTCTTATTATTAATATAATGCATTATTCCCAGATTATACACAATCGTAAAATGTTTCATATTTTTACCTCATACATTTGCACGTCGCTTTCGTTGATTTCTTCAGGTTGGGCCAGTATGGAGCCGTATGGGTCCACTCCCACTACCACACATTTGGGACATCGTTCCTTTATTTTGTGCGCAACTCCGGATATCGTTCCACACGTGCCCGCCCCTATCACCACCATGTCTACATCATCGTCCATGGACCAAAGGATCTCCTCCGCTGTGGTGTCGTAATGCGCCAACGGGTTGCACACATTGTTGTACTAAGGATGTAACATATTTATTTTTAGAGCACCTAGGTATGCTATTCAAAAAAATAGAGTATTACAGAAGGAGCATATCGTGGCACATCCATTATAGCAGATGACTTAATATGTACATAACAATAGTTTAGATATTCCTAAGAGATTAATAACTCATCCGGCATTCTATAAATAAAAAAATAGCAGTTTTCGATCATTTCTTGATAACACGTATACTGATTTTGGGCTACGTCATATCTCATCAGCGTCCTTTCAGATGATCGTAAACATAATCTAATCAAACAATTAATATTTTAATCCGATGCAATTAATTTTGCACACTTTAGGTATCCTTCCGAGAAATGAGACGTGTGTGATTATCTGATTGATTTGAGAAACGGTCCCTTTATCATGACGAATTATTTAATCAATTGATTAAAAGCCGTGGCACAGTTCTGATGAATGATATCGTCGTCGAATATTCTAGTGGAATATATTGAAAGGAAGAACGACAACCCGTCAAGGACTGCGCCGATAAAGAATGGGAGTAGCAAATGACTAATAAGTTTATTTAGACACATGTTTTAACACTTATTTCTACCTATTTTAATGATTTCTTTTTTTTAGGAAAGCTATTAAAATGATGCAAAGAAATACATTTATAGAATATATTAAATTAATCGAACAGGTGCTTTCTGAATCAAGGCTAATACAGATATTAAATGTACCTACTGCATGGTAAATTAATATGCAACACTCAAGAGTAATACTGTGTGTCGAATAATTATTTGTTATTATTACATAGATTTATGCATTCGTATGTCGCACTTAGCGTAGAAATTGTGCTCATACTAGACATAACAGTCATGTATCTTTTTATGTCAATTTTATAAACAAAAATTTGTACGAGTTGAATAATTTAAATACTTTTGCGGTAAAAAATAATTGCAATTTTAACGATAATGTTTAATGTGGAAACTAATAAACATTATATAGCTATTTTTAATTTTTAGTTTTATAGCCTTTAAAAAAAAAAAATTTATCATTATATAGCTATTGTTTACCCAGATTTTTTTATAGTTTACATTAGTTTTATCACATTGGCGATCGTCATGGTTATTTCATTTATAACTAGCAATTTGTCATACGCGATATAAGTCACTGGCGTGTCAATGAGCAGCAATCTCTGCTTTATTCAATTACATTTTAACACTAAGAACATGTTTCTTAAATTATTTAATTTAATAATTTAAATTATATTGCTATCGAAAGTAAGCACTAAGTGGTTAGGTATGTTCGGTCTGTTTAAAAGCAATTTAAGCATGCTTTTCTTACGCAAGTAATATTATCCGATAAATATTTCAATGTCAAAATAAACAGATAAAATTATAACATAACGACTAACGAGCGTCAATTGTTAATCGAAATTTTAAATCTATAGGTACCAACTTTAATTAAAACATTTAATAGTTTGCCAAATATATATTTGGAACCTTTTCTGGAGGGCTATCCACTCTGAAGCAAAAATACAAATTTTTTGGTCGTCAATAATTCCGAATCTTCAAATTAGATTCAATGAAACTTGACGCAATTTGAGTATACATACTACAGGTTCTTTTGTTATGAAAGTTGCACACAATCTCTTTCTTATTTTGTATAATACCTTTTTATTTATCGACGATATGGCTTATTTGTGCATAAAATATAATATAGGAGAATTGTTGGGCATATCCATCTAAATGTACCTAGGTACTCTAAGTGTTGGAGTAGAGATAAGAAATATATCCAGAGTGCATTTTAGTTCTTTTTAAAATATTTGTATATTATAGTCAATTTGAAATCTACTCAGATGTAACATATTTAGGAATTAATGATAGGATTTAAAAAGATGACTAAATCTGCTTACCTGGTCTAGAAGAACAGCATTTGGGATTTCTTTAGATAACCTTTTTGCTACCATAACATTACTCTCCGGTGACATTGTTGGAGCTTCTGTTGGAGTTCTGATGATTTCCGCTCCCAAAGCCTTTAATGTATTAACTTTCTCATCTGACATTTTTTCTGGTAACACTATGATGCACCTGTAGCCTGTTAGTAAGATATGGTTTTATATATCCACAGACATAGTCATACTTCAAATATACAATTAATACATGATTTTTGATACATAAAAGGGTAGGTTAATAAGTATAGAAAGCTTTAATAAATTCTACATAAGTATAGAACTTGCTGGGCCAGCTATTATATTTTGTACATTATCTACATTTCATGATTTATTTCTTTAAAACATTTACCTCGCACAGCAGCGGCCAAAGCCAGACCAATTCCAGTATTTCCTGATGTGGGTTCAATGATGACAGACTTCCCTGGTACTAGTATGCCTTTTTTTTCTGCTTCCAGAAACATTCTATAGGCAATTCTGTCCTTCACTGACCCACCTGGGTTTAGGAACTCACATTTTGCATCTAGAAACAAAAGAGTAACAAGCAAAACAATAATTTTTTTTTTTACCTTTTGAATTTTTGGAATTAAAACTATACTTACAAATGTCACATTCCAAGCCCTCTTCTTTTGGGATCTTGGAAAGTTTCACTAAAGGTGTATTACCAATACATTGTAGGACATTAGAATATGTCTTTTGATTTCTGTCCCTAAAAGTTTAAGATAAGGGTATTATTAACACTTTTAATTCTACTCCTTTATTATTCTTTATAATAAAAAATAAAATTACTGGTCCCACAAAAATATTTATAGCAAGAATAATATTATCCTAGGGCATTAATTGGATATGCATGGAAAGTTAAAAATATTTTTCTAACGTGTTACGAGGCAGTACAAAAATAAACTACTCATTTCAACTTATAAAACTATATGTAAAAATAGTTTCTGTTCCTGTACTAAATATATTGAAAAAAGTACAAGTACTTACAATGCATGAGTTGCATGGTTTAATTCTTTAAGGTTAAAATAGTTTGTCGAGTTTCCTGTACCATTTTCCATTTTTATGGGTTTTTAAACTTTATTTTTAACCTTTTAATGACAAAAGTATGAAGGTTTTGAAACTGTTATTCCAAGGAAATTAGATACTATATTATTCACTTCTAACTGAAACGATATATTTCGCAACTAAGAACGAAAAAAAATAATACATGCACATTTAAAATTATTCAACACCACTTCTTCGCTAACTTCATAATATAAACTGAATGATTGCCAGCTACGAATGTCTGATTATAATTATCATTGAATGAGTAATGACGACTGAAGGCGAAGTTGAGATTATGTGTTGCCGCTTAAGAAGTTTGATTGTTGTGATATTGCAGTAGGTAAGTAGGAAATGTGAGTACAATTTCAGTACTTAGTATCTATATAAACTAATACTACATAAAGAAGAGACTATTGTATTTTTGTAACGCTTTCACGCAAAAAACCTAGACCGATTTAAAAAATTTTTTCACCATAAGAAAGCTGCAAATTCACTTAGTAACATAGGCCATATCGGTATGTACAACTGGCGAAGCTTCGGGCGAACAGCTAGTCAAAAATACAAAAGCACTGTGCAGTCTTGAAGAAAAAAATTAGCAGTAAACATTATTGAATGGGCGGTTAGATAAATATGTCGCAAGTTTTATAGAGCGGAAACACCAGAACCCAAACCGATTTAAAAGAATATGACACAATTTTTTATAGAATAGTGGATATATTTTATAACAGTTCATTATCTGTAAAGGCTAGATTTGGTTTAGTTAGGAAAAAAACAGTGATGACAATACGAACCAAATTCTTCCGATTTTATTTGGTTGGTGCCATAGATATAATGTAGTGCAGATAGCTTGAGTATTTTTAAAGTAATCCATTGTTATTAGTTTTCAACCAATTTCATAAAAGATCCCTATAACCTCATGGTAATAAATTCTACTATATTTTACCTGTTTGTGTAACAAAAGTACCTATGACGGACCTACTCCACGAATAACTTTCATTCTTTAAAAGAAATGCTTAAAACAGTATTTCTAAGTTCCTACAAATTAATTCCAAAATGGTCTAACATTTGCCCAATTAGATAGTTTTTATGATATAACCAGAGAATATAACGATTTTAATCTCAACTGTTAACGATTAACTAGGCTTATGGTTTGCGTTTAATGGGTTTTTGTGCCGTCCTGACTTCCGACCCACCCAAAACATTATTATTTATTTAATTGATATTTTTTATATTAAATTTTTGGGATTATACCTAAATTCGAAAATCATCGATTACATTTCGTAACGAACTAACTACCTTAAAAATTACATGTAATCATCAGCCCCTACGAAATGTTTTCACTGAAAGGACACGGGTCACCAATTTTAGTTACCAAACTCCTTCGAAATGACTGGACCGATTCTTATGAAATTTTGTGTGCATATTGGGTATGTTTGAGAATCGGCCAACACCTATTTTTCATACCCCTTAATGATAAGAGAAAGGTAGAACAGTGTTTATATCAGTGGTCATATTTCCGTTTTTCCGTTTGTATTCTGTGGCCATAATATAGCATATTTTTATAATGACTTAAAAAAAAGGCAGGAGGGTGTCTATTCGACTGTATTTTTTTAATTAGATTTGTTACCTCACTTTTGACTCCGTGAACCGATATCGATGATTCTTATTTTATTTGAAAGCTGGTGCAACACACTGTGAATACCATATCCCCTAATACTGGAGATCAATACATAAGACGCAACTCCCATTATTGCGACGTGTTCTGGATTAGTCTTTTTCATTTACAGGCATATCAAACAATATTATTGTTATTTATTAGTTGATTTTGTATGAAAAATAGAAGATGAATAATTTTTTTGGCCAAGGTGATGGATATGGAATAATATATTGGAAAAATGTTTTAATTTCAATTGATGTTTATAAAAATTAATCCTCCTATTGATGTTATACTAAGTGCAGAATTCTAAGCATATCATCATAAGATATATCGGTAAAAGCGGAAGAGCAAGTTTACTTAAACGCGCCCATTTCAAGTTTTCTTCTTTGTGACCCGAAAAAGGATAGTTTCTATTTCGGCAATTCCGCGGGAAAGAAAACTTTGCGGCGAAATGCATAAATGACTTCGTATGACGTTACAAAAGAATGCTAAGCTAACTGTACAGTGTTATTGTTGGTGACTTTTAAAGACATGCATTTGGTTTCCGTAGAAAATTTTTATATTATATCTTATTGTTATGTAAATTAATACCCGTGTTATGTGTGTGGTATAAAAAGGTATCGCTGTGGACATTTTCAATGTGTGTGTAATAGTGGAAGTTTTTTGCTTTGATAAGATTACGATTTTATCAAAAAATCAGCGACTCCTTTAACTTCATTTCAAATTTAAAGATGACAGCAGATAGAAATTATATACTTCGAAGCACTCATTCATTAATTCTGTTCAGTATTAGGTATGCTTAGTATTCACTATATTTACCAGATATTTTGCCAGTAAAACTCTACATTATTCCTGAGTGAAAGCTATTTTTTATATTTAACTAGCTTCCCACCCCTGGCTTTGCCTCCGTATTGTTCTTACCTTTTAAACCTTCCCCGGACTATTTAAAATGCACAAAAACCATGATTATAAAAATCAGACCAGCCATTCTCAAGTTTTAGCGACACTAGCGAACAGCAATTGATTTTTATATCCATACTAATATTATTAATCTGAAGAGTTTGTTTGTATGTTTGTTTGAACGCACTAATCTCAGGAACTACTGGCCCGATTTTAAAAATTATTTCAGTGTTAGATAGCCCATTTTGAGGAAGGCTTGAGAAAAAGTATAGGCTATATATGTATCACGAGCGAATCCGGGGCGGACCGCTAGTATAAGATTAGAAAGATTTTCCAGTGAAACAACAATATCGCTTGGGCGTAGCCAAAGGGGTAGTCAAAGCCTCTCCGCAACGTACTTAAGATATCATAATTTAATGTGTGCGGCATGTCTTATTTACTACTTTTTTTATATTTAGCTTAATATTGTTTCTCTACTCGATAAAGGCTTGTCAAGTATTTCCTTGCGAGAGCTTGTTTTCACGGTTATAAGGGTGAACAAGGGTTGCACATTCATTCGTTTCACTTTACTGAATGAGTCTGATTACGTCCGTGCAATATTGATATTTTAACATCTAAGTAAGAGGAAATGGATCAGTTAGTTTATAAAAAGAAGACTAGAAATAAAATCTCAAATGATGCATAAGTGTTACATATATATATTCGGTATCTAATTATATATGACAAGGTTTGTAGTATCCGTGTATAAAAACTTTGCAAGTTGCTTATTTTTGATGATCCTTGATGTACATAAGAACGTCATCTGCAGTGCTAACACTTTCCGGTATAAAATGTTCTGAAATAATAAGTATATGGATATAAAATATAAGAACATACATATATGTATTAGGTAAATACTATGAAAAGGAATGCGTGTCTCCGACTCCGCACAGCTAATTTGTATATATACACACACTAATTAACTTATAAAAGTATAATTTTTTGTCTTTACCTTGGTCATTTTTAATAATATTTCTTCCGATGACCACAAAATCAGTGATATCTAATATTCTCGACAACAACCCCACAGTAGGCATTCCTTTTTTTCCATTTTTTGCTAGAGTATAGCAATGTTTCACCAAATATTCAGTGACTTTGGCATCAAAATCGAAATCTTCAGAATCTTGTCCTGGAAGCTTTGTTGGATTAGTCGCGTAATTTCGAAAACTGTCTTTTGAAACTGCACCTACAAAATGTCTGAAAAAAAATTTATTAAAAGTCAGTACAGAAAAATGATACGAAAAAATGTTGAAAAAATATTTGAGTTTTCATACCCTTCGTCATTTACTACGATAGCGATATTCTCTTTTCCCATTTCTTCTATAGCCTCACGACACGTATACTCAGTGTCAATTTTGGGATATTTGTGGTTTGGGTTAATTTTTGTAATTGGATGTTTCCACCACCTAAATGGTCAATGAATTAAATGCGATAACTAAAACATGTTAAATATTTTTCTTGTGTATGCAACTATATATACCTCATTGTATGCTCAGGTGGATCCATGAAAAGATGGGCTTCCATCCACTGATTACTAACGAATTTAGTCATATAATTGCGGATACCATCTGGTAAAATTACAACGACACGTTTTGTTTTATCGAGTTTCATCTTTTTTGCAGCTTTTACAGCGGCTGCCATAGCTGCGCCACTGCTGCCTCCTAAATTTTCATTTTCATTTTTTCATTTATTTCATACATACATACATTGTTGACATTTTTAAATTTACAATTTATAGCAATTACAATTTAGTTTATATAAACGGTTTGTCTTACATATATTTTTTTAGTTTACATATTTAAAGCATTAAAATAAATATCTGTCTTAGACTGTTCCTGCGATTTCCATAAAATAAAGTGAAATATGTGTCTGAATTAAATAAAATAATATTAAATTTATAATAAAAAATATTATTTCATGCGAACCACATAGTAGTCCTTCCTTCTGACATAATTTTCTAGCCATTAGAAATGACTCTTCATCCGTTACAACTTCGAATGAATCGGCTACCGATTTGTCTAAAACGATAGGAATTTCAGATCCTCCAATCCCTTCAACCTGAAAAGACAATATTTGACAAAAGAAAATATGAACTAACATTGTGAAAACAACAACAGATATCTACTCGTACACTATCCAATAAAATTAAATAAAAAAATAAAATCATTAATTTGACATTTGACAAAGTATATAGTATTTTACTATCCTTTTATTTGATATCCGTATTTAGGGAGTTGTGGAAAATATTAAATCAGGGATCAGATTCTCCGGCCGTTACCTTTGACAGATTTTCATCAAATGTACCTAGAAAATACCCGCAACTTAACTGACTTTTAAACGAAAATAAGAGCATTGAAACCGGCACGGCTCCGTTTGAGAGCCTGACGTGACTATGCCACAGACAGACTTACACACACAAACAGAGACAGACAGTCATTGACGTATACCCCCTCTTTTTGCGTCAGGGGTTAATAAATGATCATTGTGTATCATTATGTATATACAGAATATACAGTATTCTAAAAAAAAATTACTTGTACTTTATCTTTTTACCAGAAATGGATGACTCTTTCCGTGGACATTAAATATAGTAGATCCATCTGGTTCGGCTACTACGATGTGGCAGTTTGCTAGACGCTCTTTTAATTTGTGTCCAACGCCAGACATGGTCCCTCCAGTACCAGTTCCCAAGACAACCATATCTAATTGGCCCAAAGAATGCAATATTTCTTCAGCGGTAGTTTCATAGTGTATCTTTGGATTCACAGGATTCTCGAACTGTTGGATTATTTATTTTTATATTCTAGGTGCGTTTGTTTTTCAAGATAAGCTTTATGTAAACATACTAAGGGAGTGTATGTACCTAAATACATTAATTAAAATGATACGTGACATTCATAATTCTTGTGTGGAATCGAATTGCTTAGTGATAGTAGAGTAACTTATTATCTTGTAATATTCCGTCATACAACATAGTATTATAATAAAAAGAGTACATATAAATACCTGATTGAGTATAACTACATTTTCGGGATCCTCGTCATGTATTTTTCTTGCGATATCAACAGAGGATAAATTTGTTTGAATAACTTCCGCCCCTAATAAATGCATGGTTCTGACTTTCTCATCTGAATTTTTCTGGCCGGTAATAATTATACTCTTATTTCCTAAAAATTTTATGACTTAGGTCCAATACTTATCTATAAATATTTAATGACAGCTAGTACTGCTGTAGACAAATATTTGTAATTTTAAATATAGCAAAGTTTCTAAAGAGTAGTTCTACTAAGTTTAGATGTGTCAACAGTCTCACTTACCCATAAGGGCAGCATCAAACGCAACACCGATGCCAGTGTTACCAGAAGTCGGCTCTACGAATATCGTATTTTTCGAAATATTTCCACCCTTTTCCGCATCTTTGACCATGGCAAGAGCAATGCGATCCTTAATAGATCCACCCGGATTCATATATTCACATTTAGCGTCTACAATAATATTGAATTGAGGGAAATAGACTAGATGTCTTGTATGAAAGTATAGGTAGATTCATCGTCACATAAATGAGTGAAAAATCCTTTACTATACAATACATTTTTATTGTGTTATTATATATTATCAGATACAATATAAAACCCAATCATTTTTAATATAAGTAAAAAATAGCACTGGTCTACAGTGGTTTTGTTGCCCTAGATATAAGATTGATTTTGGATATATTTATACTCACAATTCATGAAATTATGAATGATTTTGTAAGATTTGCTTTATATATATAAATATATTAGAATGAACACTCAGCAATTGAATCAAAATATTAACATATGACAACTTATCCAGATTCACGTGTAAGTACTTCAATATTATCAAATAACTGAGTTATCAGCTGTTTTGCGGAGCAAGGAGTCTGAGAGTGGAGATCAAGTGATGTTTGTATGCGCAAAAAAGTTGCGCAGAAGCTTAATCAGGACTGGGAAAACAAATTTTAGTACTAACAAGCTGATAATTGTTCAAAATATAAGATACGTAAAAATCATAAAAAAAAGAGCACATTCAGTATTTTCATGAATATATTCGTAATTTAGGTACTCGAAAACATAAAAATTTGCAAAAATATCCAAGGCAACACAAAAAAAATTTTTTTTTGTAGAGCTGTGAGTCATCTTATTTATAGAGGCTATATCCATATCGTTAACAATGTTTAAAACAAGAGCAAAGGTCATTTTTAAAAATTAATTTATGTGTATTTTTTAGTATCAATTCATATTTATAAAATATTAAAATTTGTATCGCAGAAAATATACTCACAGATTTCACAATCCAATCCATACTCTTGAGGTATTTTATTTAACTTTACTAGCGGTGTATTTCCCACAAATTCTAATATGGAATTATGAATTTTGCTATTTCCCCTACAAAAAAAAAAAAACGTTCGAAGTATGAATTTTTCAATAGTCTAGCGTCTGATTAAATATTTGAAAAACAATATAAGCTATCCCTGTTTATACCTGATCTAGTATAATGCGAATTATTGATATGCAAAGTTTTTACACTATTTCCTTTTTATTACAAGTTGTAAATATTAATTATTTTATGCATCTATAACTAAGTAAATATCTCGTTTATATATATTATCTTACACATTACATATTTAGACATTATGTATTATCTTACCATGGTTTACAATGAGCTGCTTCGTTTGGAATGCAAGATAACTTGTGTCTAGCGTCAATTAAATTGAACATTATGATCTTAGAAGGGAGTTTTAAAATCGATGGGACAAACTAAGGTAAAGAAACGATACTGCGCAAGTGTTAACAGAATAATAGAATTCCGTTTTTATAAGATGCCTAGATATTTATTACCTATTAAGTAGTATACCTATTTTTCGCTTATCAGCAAAGTAAGATGCCAAGATGTAATTCATGTGAAGTAAGTTTTAACAATAGCTATTTTCATGGTCATATTCAATTTGAAATCTAATAATAACATTGTCGACATAAAGATAAAAAGGTTCTTTAAAAAATAAATTCAAATAACCATATATAAATAAAACTCCTTTATTGATCTATAATTAAAGCAACAATTATTTTAATTTGTTAACAATTCATAAAAACTGTAATGTACAAAACACGATAAAAGGAAGTATATACATAGAACTTAAAGAAAAAAATAACAGTTAGAACACATTCATAATAATAAGAACGAAATACGTGTCTCTGCACATAACAAAACATGAAACATTAATAATTGTTATAGCTAAATGTTCATCGCACATAATCATATGGTTACAATAGATTATTGTGTCCGTCTTAATCAGGTCTTAATAAATATTAACACTTTAAAGTTCAATCAATACTATTATATCACCAATATGTCCTTTTATTTTAATAAAAAAGACACTACAAGAATTATGGCTTCTTAGTATAATTATCATAAAGCCAATCCCAAAAGCTCACCCTTTTGGGTTCGGGATCTTTCTTCATGGTAAAGTTTCCCGTTATATCGAGGTAGTTGATATGCTGTGTATCATTGACGGGGAGCCATTTGAAGTCTACTATTGACTCGTAGTCAATTGGAGGTGTTGGGTTTCTGAAACGAAAAAAAATGTACTGCAAAATGGACGTTTTGTAACTGTTATATATCTCAAAACAATGACCAGTAATTATTTTACGGCAATAATGTAATAATCACTAGGCGGATTTTGAAAAAAAAAGTATTATGGAGTTAAACCAAATGATATATCATAAAAATTATTTGCGGGCTATTCATGCATGTAATCGGGGGTAAAAAAATAGTTTCGACTATACAAAACTTATTAGCCGACGCGAGCGAAACCGTGGGTCGAAAGCTAGTACTTATAAAAATCACGTTGTTACGTTTGTCTCTCTTTGTCAACTATTATTGCCTCACTTGCTCTAATACAAATTATACCTAAGGACTTTATTTCATTCTGGTGATCCTAAACAGATTAATAGGAGAAACTGACAAAATTCTTGTATTGTCACCGACCCTTGATACGAAATGTAAAAGTTTGAATTAATTATTTAAAATGAGTCAAAATCAAGTCAAACACAGTGAAATTAATAAAAGCGTGTCAAAATACAGCACTATTTACCAGACAATCGTAAACTAAAATTAAGAAATTAAAATTAAAGTAAAATTTACCCAGTTTTTGCAAAATTTGTCCACATTTGTACCATTTTCTTGGAAACGGCTAATTCTGGTGATTCATCGTCTAGCCTGTAGTTCAATCTCGAGAAATAGAACAGGTAGCCCATTTCATCGCCGTGACAGGCGCCAGGGTGAGAGATACCCAACATTCGCTTGAAGAGACCCAGTGCACCGTCGAAAGCAAATCTATATAAGTACGTAGGGCTCGTTCGGTTTGTCTTAGCTTGCAGGCGGATCGTGTCCAGTGCCGGTCTCAAGAACATTATATCTGTGAAGAGCTGTTTCAAAATAATCATTAAAAAATGTGTAATTCAAATTATAAGTGCAACGTTATAGTGCATATAATAATAATGAAATAATAATTTGTATGTTGTAGAAATCCACTAAGATTATTAATGTTTCTATTAATTATACGCTCTAAAACTTACATCAATAAGACTATCGATATTTCGTATGTCCACAGGTCGTTGTTGGAAATAAAAAGCTCTGATGTGTTCTGCAACCTTTTCCAACCGTTCCTCATCAGTTGAAGCAAGTTCTGGGGGCACGACCCGTGTAAATTCATGTTCTAGCTCACTCAACAATTTAGGGTAGCGTTGGAGACCTGTGCATAATGTTAAAAGAGTGGTTAAAAGTATTTTTAAATTTGTTATTATTGAATTGAATTCTAAACTGATGCTATAAATACAGAGACAATGTACATTATATGTAATAAACCAATCTAAAAAGCAATAGAAAATTCGGTGAGTCAGTTGGATCAGTTAGCAGTTCGATTTTTTTAAATACATGAAATAAAAAAAAAGTTAAAAAATAACGACCTCATTGATAATAATTAAAAGCTAACGGAAACTGATTACAAGCTTAAACAACTGACATCCTAAACCAGAATACTCAAGAGTACCTACTTAGCCTTTCACATACACACATAACGCTCTGACATAATGTATTATGAATTATTTGGGGCATTTTCAATTTCACTGTATTATCTAACTAGAGTTACAATAGCTACTCATATGACAATATGATGTCATAGACTGTGTTACGCGAATGGCAATGCTATACCGCAAACGGCACGTTTTAGCACAATGTTGTGACCTTTATATTCCTATAGGCGAAAAATAAAGATATTGCGTATGCAATATTTTATGTCTCATGTAATGAAAAACCCTATTAAAATTATAAATTTTAAATGTCTGCGTATTTTTCGCGTCTAAAACACGGAACCGATTCAGATGATATTTGGTACAAAGGTAGTTTGAAACACGAGAAAGGATAAATCATAGTTTTTATCCCCGGGAAAGATGGCTGCAGCAGATATAGAGCTTTCCGATCTGGTGCTAAATGGTAAATTTTAATCTGTGTTATAATGAATCAAAATTGCTTCGAGAAATTTATTGAATAAATAAATGTGGAGAAAGAGAGAAAAAGTATTTAGCATTTATTATAATAGCAACTTTCAACCAACTTCAAAAAAAGGAGGAGTTTTTCAATTCGACTAGGTAGGTACTTTTTTTATTGTGTTATCTCCGAAAGGAGTTAACACGATAAAAGGTTGCAATGAAAACTTTAGTCGGTTAAAAACAACTAAAACCAACATTATCTCATTATAGCTTTGCATTACTTTGGAATTATTTCCACAAAGAAAATAAATATAGTTTAGCAATGAGTCATAAGGACGATAACAAGTGATTTCAATTAAAGAGTATGCGGAAAGCAAATAAATATTCGTCAGCAATGCTATTATGTCATGTGGACATAATATTATGACGGTTCTCCAAACTTCTCGCTTTGCTAATTAAATATTTTGCAGAAACGAATAATTATGTTAATGGATAAATTTACTTATAATCATAGTATATACAAGGTGAACAAGGCTTGTGTAAATATAAATAGCGACTGATGAAGGTAGGAGGGTCTGTCTGCGGCCTGCGCCTGGGTTTCCGTTGAGTTTCGAAATAGACATCGGAATTTCCGTCCAGTATACAATGTCTAGTAGCATTTAAGCAAAGCTGGTGACCCACTTGTTCGATCCTTGATAAACGAATACCTAACTCCTTTCCAAATAAATTAAAACTCAAACCTAGATTACTGTAATATTAAATGGCAAATCACTTCTAAATTACTCTTAAACCTATGTTTTAAAACCGTTTTGAATGTAAATTCAATAACTACTATTGGCGTTGGTATTGCAACATTAGTTATTTCCCAAGAGATGGTTTTAATAGGATTTTGCTCTGTATCTTAACTTTTTTTTATCACATACCTGTAAGTGATGACACAATGTATTATCCATAAGAGTATAGGTGTAT